>NW_028262347.1:18338636-18641666 GCF_047370975.1 Nipponia nippon | reverse complement strand
ATGTTTGCATTCCAGACTTCTAAAATTAGGCATCAGGTGACAACTTTGGGTTGAAAAAGACAGAAAGGGAACCAAGTAATCAAATATTTTGATTCTATCTGCCCAGTGTGCAGATTTTGCTAGCGCTCTTGTGTCAACTGATTTATGGTCTGAACCTACTCCCATCCATATTAAAACAGTGTTGAAACTGCAACTTTTGTTCTTATTCTTTTGGGAAGCAGGAGTCAATTGAACATTTACAAGAAAATCCCATCTTCTAATCCCATAGTCTCTCCTTTTCATATAGTTCTACAGTCTCTCCTTTTCATATAGTTCTACTCTTACTCGTTCTTTTACTTGGGCAGGAGAGTTAAAATGCAGAAAGAAGGACTACCAGTGTTTATATTACAAATATTCCTTCCTTTTTTTGGGAACAGCTTTCCTTTAATTGACTATTCTGGCTGTTTGAAGATGTGATTAAGAAAGATAGGTGGCAACTTCTGCAAACTGGAAAAGAATAAACTTATCGTACTCTTCTTTTTGTATTTTTGAGGGAAAAGTAGTCACACCTTTCTTCCCTCCATTTCCATACCCATGTTACATATAGATAAACTCTCATGGTCCAGACTTACCTGGCAGTAAGGAAAAGAAAAAAGCCTTAAAAGATAGCAAACCTGTCACACAGAGCTGAAACCTCAGTTCCTTCCTGCTTCTCAAGAAGTTTTGGGGGAGGCTTTCATCATCATAAAATCAAATCCTCAGACTGAAAAAGTATCTAAATCATACCTTGCCTCCATGGGAGCCATTAGGGCTATGCTTCCTCTTTCTATTCCACCTCTCGAACTCACCCTTACACAGTCATATGCCATTTGGATTTTAAGTGCCACAAGACTAGAAGGAAACAGTGTTTATAAAATTCAAGGAGCTTTCTCTCTTATTACTCTACTAGCCTCCTCAGCTGCCAGATCAGTGATAACATATCTAGACTGGGTGTATGCTAGCAGAAGAAAAGCATGATGTGATGGAAAGTGAGCAGGAACTTTCCAGGTGAGGAATAGGGTGTGCATGGCAAGAAAGGAGATAAAAGACATTTCTCTGTTGGAGGATGGTAAACTCCCAGCCAACTCTGAACTTGTTTGAGACTTTCTGCTCCAGCTGGATGCACATAAATCTATGCGGTGAGATGGGATTCATCCCAGGGTACCGAAAGAGCTGGCCGATGTCATCATGGGACCTCTCTCCATTATTTTCCAATGGTCTTGGGAGTCTGGAGAGGTCCCAGTCAACTGGAAGTCGCTAAATGTTGTCGCAATTTTCAGGAAGGGTAAGAAGCAAGACCCTGGTAATTACAAGCCTGTCAGTCTTACTTCAGTGCCTGGTAAAATTATGGAAAAATTTATTCTAAGAGTTATTGAAAAACACTTGAGAGACAATGCAGTCATTGGTCATAGCCAACATGGATTCATGTTGGGAAAGTCCTGCTTAACCAACTTAATTTCCTTTTATGACAAGGTCACCCATCTAGTTGACCAAGTGAAGCCAGTAAATGTGACTTTTTTGGATTTTAGCAAAGTTTTTGATACTGTCTCTCACAGCATCCTTCTGGACAAAATGTGCAGCACACAGCTAGACAAGTCCATAATATGTTGGGTGAGCAATTGGATGACAGGTTGGGCTTAAAGGGTTATAGTAAATGGGGTTACATCAGGCTGGCAGGCGGTCATCAGTGGGGTTCCCCAGGGCTCAGTTTTAGGGCCAGTGCTCTTTAATGTTTTTATAAATGATCTGGATGCAGGAATCAAAGGTACATTAAGCGAGTTTGCTGATGGTACTAAACCAGGAGGAACTGTGGACTCCCCTGAGAGTAGAGAGGCCTTACAGAGAGATCTGGATAGACCAGAGAGAGCTGGGCAATCACCAACTGTATGAAATTTAACAAGAGCAAGGGCCGGATTTTCCACCTTGGGTGGGGTAATCCTGATTATACATACAAATTGGGGAATGAGAGTCTGGAGAGCAGCCCTGCAGAAAGAGATCTGGGGGTCTGGGTTGATGGCAAGTTGCATATGAGTCAACAGTGTGCCCTGGCAGCTGAAAGGGCCAGCTGGGTCCTGGGGTGCATCAAGCATAGCATCACTAGCCAGTCGAGAATGGTGATTGTCCCACACTACACTGCACTGGTGCAGCGCCACCTTGAGTACTGTGTGCAGTTTTGGGTACCCCAATATAAGAAGGACATAAAACTATTACAGTGTGTCCAGAGGAGGGCAACCAAGGTGGTGAAAGGTCTCGAGGGCAAGACTTACAAGAAGAGGCTGATGTCACTTGGTCTGTTCAGTCTGGAGAAGAGAAGGCTGAGGGGTGACCTCATGGCAGTCTACAACTTCCTTAAGGGGGGCAGCAAAGGGGGAGGTGCTGATCTCCTGTGGTGACCAGTGATAGGACACGAGGAAATGGAATGAAGCTGTGTCAGGGGAAGTTCAGATTGGACATTAGGAAAAGGTTCTTCACTGAGAGGGTGGTCGGTCACTGGAATAGGCTCCCCAGGGAAGTGGTCATGGCACCAAGCCTGTCAGAGTTCAAGGAGTGTCTGGATGATGCCCTTAGTCATATGGTTTAACTTTAGGTAGTCCTGCAAGGAGCAGGGAGTTGGACTTGATGATCCTTATGGGTCCCTTCCAACTTGAGATATTCTATGATTTTATGATTCTATGATTCTACGATTCTCTAGGCAAACCATTTTGCCTTCCAAAAGGGGGTATCTCAGATATAACTTTTTGTTGTTCTTGTTTTATGTTATCTATTTTCCTGTTGACCAGACAACACAAGTGCAAGGGCTGGGTGGGACAATGTCTTCCAAATTAGTGCCTAATCTGGCCAATGAAGGAAACCAGGACCTCAAAGCATTTTGCAGGGTGCCCCAGTGAATAAACAGTCTCAGACACAGGTTCTGGATTCCAAAATCTGGGATGCAGAGGACCTGCCCTGGCTGCTCCCAGGCCCATCTCCAGGGAGCCATCAGCCCATCAAAAATTCATGTCCATAAGCCTAGAGTAGCATAAGGACACAATGCCAGGCAGAGAACCCAAATTGCAGACTTCTGAGGAACAAACACGCTGTCTGGGCCCCTCCCAAGACTCTCCCAGCAGAGCCTCAGCCCCATTGTCCAGGTGTGAAACCCATCATAATGAATCATTGGGACCAGATCTCCGGGTCACCTTTTCAACTAAGGGGAGTTGCTGCTGAGGGGTGTGAGACACAGTATGGGATGCAGGGAAAGAGCACGTTGGGACTGCACAGGATTTATTAAGTCATGTTTAGGGGAGGAACTAAAGGTGGGAAAAGGGAGAGGTTTGAGTGATTTGGGAAGAAACAAGTATGGGAAATAGAGGGCTGAGGGAACAGAAGGGTCTATTTGAGGGTAAGCAGGGGATGGTCAGTACGTTTGTCTGGCGATGCCCTGCACCTGATCACTGCAGTCTGTCCTGTCCCCTTCTTAAACTCCATAGAATCATAGAATCGTCAAGGTTGGAAAAGACCCTTCAGATCATCGAGTCCAACCGTTAACCTAACACTGCCAAGTCCATCTATACCATGTTCTTGAGCACCACATCTATCCGTTCTTTAAATACCTCCAGGGATAGGGACTCAACCACTTCCCTGGGCACCCTGTTCCAATGCCTGACTACCCTTTCGGTGAAGAAGTTTTTCCTAATATCCAACCTAAACCTCCCCTGACTCAACTTGAGGCCGTTTCCTCTCGTCCTATCACTCGTTACTAGGGAGAAGAGACCGACCCCCACCTCGCTACAACCTCCTTTCAGGTAGTTGTAGAGAGCAATAAGGTCTCCCCTTAGCCTCCTCTTCTCCAGGTTAAACAACCCCAGCTCCCTCAGCCGCTCCTCAGAAGACTTGTGCTCCAGACCCTTCACCAACTTCGTTGCCCTCCTCTGGACATGCTCCAGCACCTCGGTGTCCTTCTTGTAGTGAGGGGCCCAAAACTGAGCACAGGATTCGAGGTGCAGCCTCACCAGTGCTGAGTACAGGGGCACTATCACCTCCCTGGTCCTGCTGGCCATACTATTCTTGATACAGGCCAGGATGCCATTGGCCCTCTTGGCCACCTGAGCACACTGCTGGCTCATGTTCAGGCAGCTGTCAGCCAACATCCAACCATCTTCAACTATTTTCCAGTAAGGGGGTCTTCACTCCATGTGCATGTGCGTGTATGGGGTTTCTGGTGCCAGTGACTGGAGTGAGTGTGGGTGTGCGAGCAAGTATGTGATTAATAGTGAAGATCAAGCTGAACGAGACAGCAGGAAGGTAAAGTGGTCTGGGATCAAAGGGTGTGTGTGGGTGCCTGAGGGCCAGCTCTGGTTGTGAGAGCACCTATTTGTCTCTAAGGGTGACAGCACAGGGTGTTGGCTATGGGGCTGAGGAGTCTTGACAGCTCTGTGTGTGTGTGTGTCTGTGTGATGGTCTGCACCAGCAACTGGAATGGGGCTGTGGCCTTGGGTCCACATATGTCCAGGTGCCAGGAACTGGAGAGACTGGGATCCAGGGACAGTGACTGGGCAGACTGGGTGTATGAGCCCAGTAGCTGCCCCTGAATCTCATACATATATGTATTCCCTCTAGCAGACTTCCTGCTCAGCCAGAGCTGGAAGCAGGATGAGGCCATTGGTGCTGTCTGTGTTCATGTGAGTGCTCTGTGTGTGTTATTTGTGTGGTCAGATGTGTAAATATGTGTATGTATATTCTATATGGTGCAAATTGCCTATCAGGAGTAGGCACTCAGCCTTGCTATTGGAGAGACAGGGGACTGAGTCAGACTACTAGGAATTCATGCCTCCCAGATGGCCACAGAAGACCCAAGCTGCATGAGAGGAGGTTCCCAACCATAGCCGATCAGGTAATCCCAACAGCAAGAATTGTCTGAAACTATAAACACATTTTCTGTGTGAATAGCTGTCACTGAAAATCCATCATTGAATGGATGATAGAATTTATGGTTGGTGAGTAAGTGTAACCACTTAGTTACACAAAGAGTCTGTCAGTCAAAAGTTCAGTTTTCATTCACTGAATGACCCTAGAGAAGGTTTTTTAAACTGTGATTTAAGTTTGGCCACGTATAAAGTAGTTACTGACCTGTCTCATGGGAATACAATGAACTGATATTGATAAAGAAGTTGGTAAACTTTGCAAGAAGGGTGACACCTCTGTATTGGATTAGAACAAAAGACAATGAGATTAGCTCTCATACTTTCAGGAGAGGTTAACCACAAAACACCCACAGAATTTCAACAGGTTTTGCCTGTATAACACCATTAAAGTTATTTGAGAATATTTCAGAGTGATCCAGGGTAATGTAAGAACGATTGCAAAGCTTCACTGACTTCACAGTGAAAGCTGTTTATAGAAAAGGTATGCTGGTTTTAATAGTTGTTTCATTGTGTCAAAATAATTTTTAATATCTAAAATATCTGAAAATTCAGCATGTAAACAACATATAAAGTCCATACTTTACAATGTCTGAATAAAATAACAAAAAGGAGGCACCACAGTGGCATGTCTTAATCAGTGCATCATGTTTTGCAGATGGGCCTGGAAATTTTTCTGGATAGTTGTTGTTTTTTTTTTTTTCTTCATTCTGTGATACACCTTCTAATAGGTTTGAAGTAAATTTCAAAGAGGACAAAGAAGTCCCAAATGGGGAATCCAAGTATCTGTTTTCACTTTTAGCACAGATTTCCAGTGTAGCTTTGCAGTAGTTGTTTGTTATGGACATGTATCTGTTTCCCCAGAACTAATGAAGTCTTTATTTATGCAACTACTATTAATGTAACTATTATTAGCACAAAAATACCATTGCATTGTTGCATATGGTCCTACATTTTCCTTAACACCATTTTTGAAATGGAAAATATTTTAGAATCCTACTATCCAGTATTCTAAGATGAAATAATATTATATTAGGTGCTACAATGACTTTTTAGGTTGGTTTTTTTTTTTTTTCTTATAATGAATGAACTTTCCTGTTTCCTGCTGTGACAGGTTGTGAGTCTCTTTATATCATCAAAAAGACTGCCAGAAAGAGGATGGACTAAAAGCCAAAACTGAGTGATGCTTGCACAGTACAAAGGAGAGAGTTGGCAGCTCCTCAAGACTGATTATTTAAAATCTATTTTCCAGAGGATCTGATAAGCTGAATTTCCACAACCTGCAATGGACTATTACACAGAGATATCCCCAGGCACTGCTCATAGTCAACAAATCAAACAGATCAGGGTTTTTATCAAATTTGATCAACAAACTGTAATCTCTTTAAAAATTTTCCAAACATGTTTAAGCATTTTTGCAAGCCTTGTATAGTCTTACAGCACATGACCTTCTCTTTCTTTCTTTTTCTTTGTAAAGAGCTTAATTCAATTTGTCTGCTTAAAAGAACAATCTTGTAATTCAAAAGTACCCCAAATTAGGAGTTCTCTGGGATTCCAGCATCTGGAATCCCTATCTGTGCCATAAGAGACAGTCAAATGATGAATGTCATGCAAAAGAGAAATTGCAAACTGTCAAATTACCTCTCAGCTCTCTTTTGTACTGAGTTGTACAGTATTTTTGCCCACCTGTCGCATGATCACATTGCCCATCTGTCAGTCTAACTTCTGGTGGTTTCCAATTAAATTCTAAACAGAGGTGAATACATTCTGTAAGTGGATGAGAGACGCTCAACTTGAGGGGAAGAGAGGGAAAACCTGGCCATTGTCAGTCCTCATTGGAAACAAGTGACTGAGCAAGCAGAACCCGCAGTTGGCTGATCAATCAGCATGCAGGAAGGTCAGACCTCACCATGGCATGCTCTGCCTCCTTCCCAGGTGACAGACGAAAACACTGTGAAGGACATTTTGGGAAGAGGAGTGGAAGCTGAGTGTTAATGCGTGGGAAGCACTGGGGACATGAAGGTACTGCTTAAGGGCAGTGGTGTGAAGCATCATAAGAATCTTTGGGAAAATTTGGGTTATGGTTATGGGTTGGTCTAGGAGACAAAAGACAAAACAAATATAGAAAATAGAGTTCTGCTCTTCGTGGGAAAAAATTTTGATTTTTTTTTTCTAAAGACTATTATTACCCTTTTTCCTTCATGTGTAAACTTGGCAAACTCTTTGGGGCTATTTCTTCTTAAATTGTACTGTTTTTTCAACCTTCTGTGGTAGACTTGCTTCTCTTTGCATTGGCGTAACTGAGGTCACCACTAAATATGAATCAGTTATGCCAAAGATTAATTTGGGTTTGTATGGGTCTACCAAGCAGTGTACTGAAGAGCCCCTAAAGCTGATACAGCTGCATGTCACAGCAAAATGCAGAAACACTTTCTTGTGTTTCAAAAACTGCTATCTTGAGGGTCCCTGCACCAAACTATGTCGTAAGGCATAAACATGTACCGTATTTTGAATTTTATTTTTTCTTCAGTTACTGGTGCCCTGGCTCAATTTTTCATCATAGTCATGCCACTGTAGAGCATGTGAGGGCATTTTTCCACTGTGCTGAACAATAGGAGACTCATATTTGTGGAAAATAACAGAATTAGAAAGTAATTCTGGTATATTACACAATAAATACCTTTGATATAAACCCTTCAGGTGGGCAGCTCCTTCTATATAATCTTACTTGTCAGAAGATGCTGTACTTCTTTCCCTCTGCAATTTTAGGATTGCTATTCTATGAACTCATAAAAAGGCAGTTTCACCATCTATAAGAAATATATTAGCAACCTGATTCCATTTCATAGTGCCCTAGTTGTCATACATTACAATTAATACTAATTGGCACACTTTTAGCAAGATTATAAAATATGAAAATAGGCATGCAGTATACAAACTTTTGCCCTAAGTAAATACCTTTATCACTAAGGCAAGGAATCTTTCTCCTCTCCTCTCCTCTCCTCTCCTCTCCTCTCCTCTCCTCTCCTCTCCTCTCCTCTCCTCTCCTCTCCTCTCCTCTCCTCTCCTCTCCTCTCCTCTCCTCTCCTCTCCTCTCCTCTCCTCTCCTCTCCTCTCCTCTCCTCTCCTCTCCTCTCCTCTCCTCTCCTCTCCTCTCCTCTCCTCTCCTCACAGTTATTTTATACAGTTATTTTATACAGTTATTTTATACAGTTCCTCCTATGCAAAGAATAACTAGTAGTACTCACTATTGACTAGTGATTGTGATATTGCCTGAAGAGGTAGAATCTGTGGGGTTAGACAATTTCAGAGAAAAGAAGGAGTTAAAGCCTGAGTCTTGCTTCATGACTGTTTGGGGAGGGTGCACCAAACACCAGGTTATTGCATAAAAAGCTGCACTTCTTTTCCTTAAAGGACAAGGATGAGTCATAATCAGTTGTCTGCAAAAAGACAGTGTGGGCTTATCTTCAAATTTATTACTTCCCTCTCAACAAAGAAACCTTCTTGCAGCTCTTGAGGGAGACGGTCCTGCCTTCACATCCCTAACACCAGTGCTTGAAGTGTGTCTGTTGCTTTGAACGGCCACCCTAGGTTTCCTAACACTTTATAGAGGAAGACTATAAAATCCATTAAGAGTTCTTGATTCTGCACCAAAGCCTAGAAGCCATATTTTGGGTTTTGTTTCTCCCAAATTTTATGACTTTAAGTGTCCTAACCTTTGGTTCTCAGCTCAATTGACAGAAAAAAAGAAAGACTGGGTATAAAGCCAGGATGCTTCTCACCTTTTTTTAATTACTCAGTGTCTTCTTTACTATATTTTTTCAATACAAATTTAATTTTTCTTTTATTGTAAGCAACAGTGCATTTTTCCTGCCAGGAAATCTAAATAATTTATAGTTACAGAAAGTATGCAAACATGACCAAAGCAGAGAACTAAATCATTCAAATGCAAATTTCAGAAAGACACTTCTTAATTTCTGCTTCAGTTTCTATAGTCGTAACAATACTTAGAGCTCGTAACTCTGAGTATCAATGAGGAAAAGCAAGTCCATTTCAAGTTAACAAGGAACAGGATTTCATATATAGAGAAAATACTGGACTTAGATCTTCAGCAGTATTTGGTACCATGATTTATAACATGTTGAACTAAACTATAACAACCAAAATAAGTAAATGTTTATCTGTAATCCACAATACTTTAGAAATAAAGTAGGGCACTGCAAAGAACTTAATCTAGTGAGGTATTGAGATCTCTGCTCTTGTTCACTTCAAGTAGCACCTCATAATTAATATATGTCTTGGGAAATACAGCTCACAGACATGAATCAGTCTTCAGCTACTAATTAAGAGTCCCATCCAACTGGATAAGATTTTCTACCACCAAAGCAATGGCTTTGGAGAAGTAGAACTTCTGATTATTCGTGTGAAACCTGATGGTGGGATTTATTGTTTCCGATAGCAGTGCTACTATTGCTGAAGCTACAAAAGATGGCAAATTCATTAATGCATAGCATTATGTCTTGATTGGGTTTGTATGAAATGCATTCGGTCATGTTTGGCCAGGACAGCATTTACAATTCATTACCAAGAAAACTGTTACTTTCTTTCAGGCACACTAAAGATATTATAACTTTTTTTTGACATTAAAACCCAACATACTCTCTGCAGGAAAATTATTCCAGGAACATGAAAAAGTGTTCAACAAAATAGATATTGGATTTTACATACCCTAGGTTTACCTGCCTACTCAGTCTCATGCCAATAAGTACCTTAATGGGAGCTCATCTTTGCAGGCGAACAGCTGTTGGTGTGCTGGCTGCTGTTTCAGTTTGATTGCTCTGTTAATGGGATCTAAAGGCACCTACTTGAGAAAAGCAAAACCACAACAATTCTTCTCTTTTAGGTTTTTCTTCTAAAAATTAATTTAATTGAAATGTTTCAAAAGATGTGCATAGCAGTGCACTAGTACTTGTCTCTGTCTCAACAGTAGACATTTAAGAACCTTTCCTGCTTTGAAGTTTTGAAAAGCTTCATGAGATTTGTGTTCTGGCAATAGATTTTAAGCCATATAAATTCTCTGTTCTGGCTCTTTCTTCACCTTTGCACGATAACAAGTGTTTTTAACAAAACAGGCAATCTTTAGTCCCAGGCAGTTCACCTAGGCAAGGAGTAGCAATGAGAAATATAAGATATCATTGTGTTACAATCTAGCCAGCACACTGAAAAATGGACACCTCTCTGACTGAAGCGGTCACATACATTTCACAGAGCTTTTCGCTGTTAAAAACCTATATGTCTACTTCAGACACAAACTTATGGACCACAGTTGGTTTTGATTCAAGCATTAATCTGCTGTCAAACTGGTTACAAGTGACATTTTCTAGCTGGCTTAGTGAAAAGACATCACAATCATCTATTATCAGAGTAGAGCTGGTGGCAAGAAAGGCCATTAATTATCAGTGATTTCCTTTCTGTTTACTTCTTTTTTATTTTTTCTTAAAAGCAGGTGAATCTCCAAAAAATGTTAGTTAGTTCATAGAATCATAGGATAGTTTGGGTTGGAAGGGACCTTTAAAGATCATCTAGTCCAACCCCTCCTGCAATGACCAGGGATATCTTCAACTAGATCAGGTTGCTCAGAGCCCCGTCCAACCTGACCTTGGATGTTTCCAGGCATGGGACATCTACCACCTCTCTGGGCAACCTGATTCAGTGTTTTACCACCCACATCATAAAAAATCTCTTTTTTATATCTAGTCTGAATCTACCCTCGTTTAGTTTAAAACCATTACCCTTGTTCTACTGCAACAGGCCCTACTGAAAAGCCTGTACCCATCTATCTTATAAGTCCCCTTTAATTATTAAAAGGCTGCAATAAGGTCTGCCCAGAGCCTTCTCTTCTCCAAGCTGAATAACCCCAACTGTCTCAGCCTTTCTTCATAGGAGAGGTGTTCCATCCCTCTGATCATTTTTGTGGCCCTCCTCTGGACCCACAGAGAACCTCCACTGGTCCTCTTTTGATGCAGCCCAGAATACGGTTTGCCTTCTGGGCTGCAAGCGCACATTGTCAGCTCATGTCCAACTTTTCATCCACCAGTAACCCCAAGTCGTTCTCAGCAGGGCTGCTCTCAATCCATTCATCCCCCAGCCTGTACTGATACCAGAGGTTGCCCCGACCCAGGTGTGGGACCTTGCACTTGACCTTGTTGAACCTCATGACATTCACATGGGGCTCACTTCTCGAGCTTCTCCAGGTCCCTCTGGATAGCATCCCATCCCTCAGGCGTGTCAACTGCACCACTCAGCTTGGTGTCACCTGCAAACTTGCTGAGGGTGCACTTGATCCCACTGTCTATGTCATTGATGAAGATATTAAACAGCATCTGTCCCAATACAGACCCCTGAGGGACAGCGCTCATAACTGATCTCCATCTGGACATTGAGCCATTGACCACTACCCTCTGGATGCGACCATCCAACCAATTCCTCATCCACCAAACAGTCCACCCATCAAATCCATATCTCTGCAATTTAGAGACAAGGATATTGTGGGGGACTGTGTCAAAGGCCTTACAGAAGTCCAGACAGATGACATCCGTAGCTCCTCCTTTGTCCACTGATGTAGTCACTCCAGTAGTTCTACTGTCCAGTTTGATATTGTTATCATGCAAACAAACTGCCAAAATATAACACAACAAATAACTTGACAGACCGGTTCAAAGGCCATGAGAGAGAGAAAGCTCAGGTAATTTGATTTGTATTTGTTGCATAATCCTATCACTGCTATTAAAATTAGTCATGCATAACATTTCACTTTAAACCTTGCTGATCTGCAGAGAAACCAATAACTTGCTGGAGAGCTAAAACAAGGCATTATTATGTCTAATAAAAAATAGAGGAGTGATCTCATGGCCCATTTTAGGCCACTCTGGAAAAGCTTGTTTCTCTCTATTGACTGTAGAGGGAATTTACAGATATTATCCAGGTAATTTACGGTCCTCTCCCAAACAGTAGAAGTACCAGTCACTCCAGATCTCATGAAGACAATGCAAAGATTTTTCTAACCTCATTGGGAAGCACAGTGAAACAATAATTTGTGAAATATTAAGAGCTTAGGAAAAGTTCATGAATGTTCATTCATGCATAAAGAAAAATGGAGCAGGTAAAACTGAGAAAGTGAGTATAAGGAACTGTTCAGTGGTCAGAGGAGACTGTAGTGAAGCTCAGGATAAATCTCTAATGGGTAAGAAGGACACTGTCAGAGAGAAAGGTGTTTCTACACACAGGGAAATCTGTCTGCTTCATTTTCAAAAGTAGGAGTTTGTCCATTTGCAGATAACTATACAAGTATCTGAAATATGTTATGTTATGGAGTTATTTTTGTCAGGTCCAGAAACAGTTCAGAAAATGTTTACTAGTTATTTTCATATATGGAAAATGTATCCACATGCACATTAAAATGTGTGAAAATTCTTTTAGAAGCTCATTAATTTGAGGAAAAATATCTTAAAGTTGATCAGTATGAGGAGAATGAGAAGTCATGAAAAAACAGTGTTTAAATTAATTCAGAAATATTCAACCAAAAGTTAGAAAATCATCGTGTGGCTCTTTCATGCAAAGGTTTTTCCAATAGCTCTTACACATCTCCCATCCAACCATGTGAGAGACTAGAGATAAAGGTCTAGTATAGGATTAATCAGATCCTAATACACACTGATTCCCAGAATATATGAATAAACCTGTCATGGTTTCTGTGACATTTAGAAATGCTGCCAGACCATTGCAGAGTCTGTGCCCCTGAATTGTACAGGGAACATCAAGTTCTCTTCTATTTGAAATTGAGATTCATCTTACCTAAGCTTTTATTGGATATTATACAGTCATGGAAATCAAATCATCTTAGTGGGGAAAAAAGGTCTAAATCAGACATAATTTATATCTAATGGAGAATCACTAAAAGAATTCTGTTTGCAAAAATACTACTTGAGTTTACAGACTCACGAGAAGCCATTTCCATACTTTGGTCCACTGCTGTAGTACAGAGTATGGGAAAAATCCCTGTGTTTAGAAATCCCTGTCCATCAGGACAAGATAGCAAATACTTACTTACTTTGATTCTTCGTAATCCACCACAAATCTGTGCTGTTAGAAAAGAATTTTTGTAATTCAGCCATTCTGCACTTTAGAAGCCATAACACAGAAGATGTATCTTTGTCAAACTAAATCTCTTGAAATACAGTAGGAAATAATACATTTGCAAAAAAAAAGTGAACACATGAGGAATTCCATAAAGATGTGCTCTTCTGCTGTATACAGATGGTCAGATGCAATTTATTTTGAAATCTATCATACATGAGCTGGTATGATTCAGCTTGTCAAATTACATTTTTGACAGGCTCAGTCTTTAAAGAACTACTAAAGCTTATATAACTGCAATAATTGGTCAGCACAGGTCTATTTTCAGCAGCATCTGATGCTAACCAACTTTGAACAAGGGAGCATTTTGGCAGAAAATGATTGATCTCAGAAACCAGACTTAAAGACATATGTCTCTTTGGATTTACGTTTATGCAAAAAAAAAAAAAAAACCACAAACAAACAAAAAACCCAACACCCACCCCACCCCCACCCAGAACTTTAGAAGACTGAATTTTATTAGTTTCCTTAAATGGAATTAGAGAGATTTCCCCCTTCCCACAGAGCACAATATCCAGAAGAATATCTGAGACAGTATCATTGTTTTTCAGCTGTAAGATCAGAGAATACAGAGTTATGCTTTCATTGGTGTAACCCATCCCTGAGATCCTGGAGCTGTGTTGTGACTGTAGAAGCCACAGCTGTACTAGAAGACAAGGGAGAAGGACATGATAAAAACATCCAAAGGGACATAATGGAAGCAAGGGTTGCTTGAAGGACTCTGTCAGCAGAGCACAGGGGAAAATGTCATACCACTGCAGCCTGAGAAAGAGCGTTCAACTGCGGTGAGCTACTACAGACTCAAACAATGGGCTACTACTAGCCCTATAGACAACTGTCCCCTGTATTCCTTGCTAAAGTAAAAAAGTATAATATTTGATAGGAGCAAATAAAGTAGAATGAAGCATTGATTTGTATAGCAGTTACACATATCTCACGTGGAAAACCTCCAATCCAGCAAGCCTGCCTGTTCCAGCCATGCCTTTCCAGTTACAGACTACCAACATCCCAGTTGCCTTCTCCATAGCATAGGCATCTTCTGCAATTAATCTCTGCAATAGCAGACACACTTCTGACAATACAGTGGCCATCTTTCTGCCACAAATGACTGAAAAATATAAATTACCTCTGTAGAGGCACAGCTTATATGAAATGTCTTACATATATTTTAGTACCTAATAAGAAAATTCTAATTTGTAATGTTTCATTCCCATATGTCTATGAATGTGTCTTTGTTTACTTATTCAAGGCACCATATACTTCTTAAGCTGCAGATTATATTTATATCTTCACAGTATTTAGCTTCTTCAGGAGAACAAAAAGCTGTATACATTTTGTGCAAAATATGCCAGACATTTTAATGCTAATTTAAAAAAAGAAATTCCTACTATTTTGCTACAGCAAGCATTTTGCTTTAAGCAGAAGTTTCTGGAAAATACCTATGATAATACTTCTATTATTTTATAACTGTTCCTCCTCTATCTGTCCTACACAGTGTATTTTTCAGGCTGATTTCAGACAGTTTTAGTTATGGTTCTACCAGATCTCGTGAAATCTCATTTTAGTTAAACATTTTTCTTTCTAGCATTCATTTACAATGTATGTTGAAATTTTTTTCCCCTATTTTTATTAAACAGTGTTAGTAGTTTTATTTGGATGTTTGCTAGCAAACTTGTTTAATTTAACATTAATGTTTCTTTATAAACAAACACAAATGCATTCAGTGAAATAATATTCCACATTCCCAATTGCTTGTAAGGTGGATACAGAAAAAGAATAATACAGCTCTGCTTCCACCATAAGTTAATAATGCGGAGAAGCCTAATAAGGTGGTTAAATATATTTACTCTTTCCTTCTGCAAATTTTAAATCTTAATAGATATACTTGGATACATACTTCAGGTTATTAGAAGTTTCTTGGAATGCCTACAGTTGGACAGGAGATATTAAATTTAGTACCCCATACATGCTAATATTGGACAAATACTTTTTGCATTTTTAGATTATGTACAGTATTCAATCCTGCATACTGGAAGAAAAGACAGAGGTCCCTGGAAAACATACAGTACAGTACGGATAGACATTCAAATACATGACACTGGGAAATTTTGATATCACGTTTTTATTCTTTACATTTTTTCTCTGCATGAGTACAGCGCCCTGGAGGACACTAGCACTACAGAATGCCTATTATAGCAGCAAAATACGGATTCCTTAATAGGATGACATAAGACAGAGGTCAGACTCATAAATTAATTTTCTTCTTTAGTTGCCCAGGAATATGATAAATATCCCATGTTGATGCTTTTTCCATTCCACCTATTAGAGCTTTCTCATAGGCTACATGGTTGACTGTTAACTCTCTTTTCAGTAATAAAAATATAGCAGGTTCATTGTTTTTCATCAAGCACCAACACTCTAATAGTATTGTTGAGGTGCACCTTAATGTTTGTTTCAAAATATGTAAAATATTGTTTATTTAGCCCTAATTGTTCAATTTATTTAATCATAGCTTGAAAAATTAGGCTTGTAGGCAGATATCTCACTTCACTGAGTTTTTAGTTGTGTTTTTTTTTTTTTTCCTCACAATAAAAATACGGCTTCCAGGGTCAATGTTTGCCAGATGTTTCCATACGCACAGAATATTTCACTCCCATTGGTCACATGCTACGAATTATAAGAATAAATAGATTTGGTAATATTAATAAAGGCAGAAATGGAGTTGTTTCATGCACAGCCTAATCACTAGGATGCTCTTTGTTTGATTAAAATGTCAGGAAGGCTATTAGGAAGCAAAAGCAAAGGCAAACAAATGGCTCAAGATAAATAGCCATCTACCAAAACTCCAGGACTAATCAAAAGCTATTCATTTATATTCTCTGTCTCTGATCCTCTGCTGAGTTCACTGGACTAGCTTGTTAAAGGGTCATGAGAAATCCTACAGCTAGACTGGTTGTAAATTGCACAACCATTTAAGCAAGGAGCCAGACTGACTCTCAGACCTCAGGGCCCAGAAGTGAGTGAAGCTGTAAGGGTTGTGTAAGTCTCTGAAAAAGGCTAACAAGATTTTAGATAATATCGATGTATACGTAGATCTTTCTTTGCTCAAAAGTCTTTTTCTTCTTTCATTATGCTTTCACATAAGAAGCTGTCTGGCTACTCTGCTCCCCCCAAACATAAAATCTTGCAGACAAGACATTCTCTTACAGAGAATCAATGGGAGAAAAGCTGATCAATGGACAGTTTATCCTAGCCCAGTGGTGCCATAAAAGTTTGAATTTTGTATAAACCTTCATGCCCAAGGGAGTACACCCAGACAAATGAGGCAGGGTATAGGTGTATTAGGCCTGTAACTGTGGCGTACTTGATGTTGATTGTAAAGTTATCCACATTTACCAAAGGGAAAAATGAAATTAATTGTCCAAATGTTAGTTTAATACTGGAGCTGACAAGATAACCCAGAAATCCCGTGTTCTCTGTGATATAATCTTTCCTATAGGTTTTACTGCTTATCATGTTGATAGACTTTGCTCTGACTGACTAAAACATCACATAGGACAAGGATGAGCATCAAATGTAGTTGCACTGAAAGAGGCAGAGGCCCAATTAAATGTACTGCTGGAGTCAAAATGGATGGTGCAGCTGTCAAGAAAAAAAGTTAGTAAGAGTAAAAGCATTTGTTGAGTAAATTGTGAAAAACAAAACAACAGAAAAAGAACTAATATTCCTTGTGGAAGTTGAAAATATTTCTAATTGAAGTTAGGCTTTCATGTTTTTGCAGTCAATTCCTCAAGGACTCCACAAGGTAGAAAAATTAGTATGCCTTTAAAGAAATATTAAGAACATTTAAGTCATAGTTAATGTATTTATGGGAAAGTTAATTAAAACACAGTGTCTACATTAAATGAAATACCAGAATTAAAGTACAGAGGCAAAATGGAGTACAATTAGTCTGTCTTAAGCTAGTGGAATCTGAGATGTCATTTCTACAATAAAAAACAATTTGCAATATAAAAAGTACAAAATTATGAAAATCATCATCTGCTAAACTGCTAGGTTACACTGGAATCAGTGTAAAATTTACTATTCACTCTTTCAGGGAGTTGTCACACTGTTTCCCTGGTGTGTTCATGATTGTGACTACCCAATCATTTTCACTACTAAGCTTGAATTTTTCTGGTGTGTGTTTTATGTGACAAACATTCATATAAACAGGTTTGTGATTGAAATAGTACCTTTCAAGTGATATTTCAGAACATAGCTAACACCTCATTTCTACCTATTCCATCTAAACTGGCAGACTGAATGGGAGATGTATTCACAAATGTATGAAATTGATGGTGTCATTGACGACTCCGCTCGCTTGCTCCTCAGAGACTACCTAGGTCCACACATGCAGGCTCTGTCGGCACATTTTTTGTTCTGAGAAAGATAGTTTTACAAAATCTAGAAGGTGGATGTATTTATCCCATTTTATTTTCACTTGTTCACAGATGCCTGTGCAAATAATGATAATAGCAACAACAATAGAGCAATTTACATTTATACAGAAACTTCTATCACAAAGCACCTTACAAACTATACAAAGGAATCAATCCACCAAATGTCACCTCCATCCATGGAATGAAATGCAATAGTTCTTTTAACAATGCACACCCTCAGTATTACCGTCTTGAATATTAAAGTATGAATTGCAGGAGAGTGCTTGTAACCTTTCATCCTAATTGCAAACTGAGCACAACATTTCAAGACTTGTGTGCCAAAAGTCAGACTTCTAATCAATACAATGTTGTTTGGCAACCAGTTTCTCAGAAAGATAAAGTTTTCAGTCTTTTCACTGGTGTCAGTTGTGGCACTCAAATCCTTCAAACTGTACGGTGCCTAATTTAGTATGCAAAGTTAGCATACAGCACTGATAATGGAAAACACCTATGACTTCTTCAAGACATTTGAGTGTGGAACTGGGAGTGGAAATCAGGCATACTTACAATCCTCGTTCTAATTCCTACGGTGTTATCATGTTTTGCATCATTATTCTGGACTACTTGCTCTGGAGGATGAGTATCATTTGTCTAATCTGATACCACTCCAACAGATGGCTGATACCACTTCATCAGAGATCCTTTGTAAGAGGACTTATGTGTCTGCTCCATCTGCATTTGACAGTATTTAGATAAACAGTAACATTGTCTTACATAATACATCTCTCTATTTCCATCAAGCTACAAGCGTATAATCCATGATCAGGTAGAAGGTGTCTTTGTGGGTAGGAAAGTCAATGCTACATGGAAAGCATGCTCCTTGGAACTAATTAGGCAAATTGTTTTAAGACACTTCAGAACTCTTTACTGTTTTATAAGCAAGTCTTTCTACCCTAGGGTGTAAAAAGAAACATGATAGCAGGGTGGCATGATGACATATTGCAGGGATAGCAGAGGTTAGCTTTGTTTATCAAGAAAAAAAAGATGAGTCTAGAAAGGAGCCCCATTTATTGCAATGGGAATTTTATAGGTGCCTGTTTCAGAAATTTTCTTAAGCTGCTCAGTTGTTGGCAGCAAACCAGAGTATCCTTTTCGTCCTTGAATCTCACAGCAGCATGAAGGATGGAAAATGAAACACAGTTTGAAAATGATGTGCATATCACTTAGCAGTGTCGTAAAAAAACAGGATATTTCTTATATTGCTATAAAAGAAAAGGTTTAGCTCCCTGTAATCCTCAGGAAGTGATGGGGCTACAACAAGGCACTATGCAGAGTTCATTCCAATCGCACCTACAAGGTTAACTGTGTGTGATGCATCTTTGTCAGCTTCTCTGGTAACACCAATTGCATCTAAAAGCTCAGGGAGGAAATATGGAAACCCTGTGTTGCCAAAGGGTTTGCACAGCTCCAAGGCTTTTGATTTACTATAATAATTTTGCAAAGCAGTCCCTCCATCTTCTATACCTGTTTTTTCCCTCTAAAAGCATTTCTGAATAGAAATGGCAGTTTGCTTTAAAATGTCCCAGCACATTTTTTGAAACACTGTACTGTTTTTTATTCTTCCATATATAAAAGGGTACTGGATTCTATGAGAAGGGCTAAAGATTAGTATTCATTATCAACTACTTCTGAAATTCAAGTAAAAAGTTCCATGCTTAAGAAAACTGATTCTTTATAATATTGGAATAAATGTGCTGTTCTTACAGCTACAGGAAATGTTTTCTCTTATTCTGGAGCAGATCTTTTAGAGCTAAAGGTCTAAAGCATGGTTTTCAAGCATTTTATTAATCTTCCAAGAACAAGAATAAAGAGATTTTTTTTTTTAAACAATCCTTTTCTAGACAAAAAAATACTCACAATACTATTCTTCATTTTAATTTTCCTTTTTTTTTCTTCTTGATTGTCATTTCATTATATTTTAAGACTCACTGAATGGGAGATATTTTCTGTTTGACATGTCTGCTGATAGAGAATGAATCATCCACCCAGCCTTCTGTCTCCATTAGGTGACAACCCACACCCGTGGTGATTCCATCCTTTGAGGAAATCTCCATCGCTAATTTCACCTTTCCAAGTGTACTCCCAAGCTGGAGTGAGAAGCATCATAATTCACTTCTTTTGTGAATGTGCTTTTTCCCCACTTGAATATTAGAATTTTGTTGGCTACTTCTTTCTTCTTAATGAACTGGCCCCCAACTACACATGACTCAGATTATAACTGGAAATTAAATAAATAGCTAATGAAGCCTGATTAAGTATAAATTACAATATAAAACACCATCATTGGAAATTAATTTCCAACACCTAACAATTTCTGATCAGCACCTGAATCATACAATATGTCTTCAAGATAATCCACATTTGGAAAAGACTAATTCTTGTCCCCAAGTTCTTAACAAAATATGAAGATTAATTCATTATGGAGGAAGTTGTGTAAGTACAAGTGATATTTCTGCTACTGCCATTAGATTTAAAATTTGGTCAGCGTATTTTTTATGTTTGCCCTTGGAGCAATGAAGGCTAACCATATCCTGGGCCATGTCAGCAGAAGCATAGCACACAGTTAGAGGAAACTGATTATTCCCCTCTACTTAGCACTTGTGAGACCACATCAGGAGTGCTGTGTCCACTTTGGGGCTCCTCAGGACAACAGAGACATGGACATACTGGAGAGAGTTCAGTCAAGGACCACCAGGGTATTGAGGGGACTGGAGCATGGAATGTATGAGGAGAGGCTGAGAGAGCTGGGTCTGTTCAGCTTGGAGGAGACTGAGGAGCAATATAATTTCTGTCTTCAACCACCCAGTGAGTAGTTACAGAAAAAACAGAGACACTCTTCTTGAAGGTAGACAGCAAAAGGACAAGAGGAAACAGCTAAAAGTTGCCGCAAGGGAAATTTCAATTAGATAGTGGGGAAAAAATCATCACAAATAGGGTGACCAAACAGTGAAACACATTGCGGAACCTTCGCCTTTGAAGATATCAAACAACAGCTGAGGAATGCCCGAAGTAACTTAATGTTACTTTGGAGCTGGCTATCCTTTGAGCAAGGAGTAGGACCAAATAACCACCAGATGTACATTCCAATCTCAGTTATTCTGCAGTTCTATTTGATATTTCCATATTAGATCCAATTCTGTTTAGGCACCTCCTGTCCATTTCCATGGTCACATAATACACAGAAGACTTTAAGATTTCCTCATGGGTCTGTCCTGTTGGATGGTAAGTCACTGAGGTGAGCTGCTCCAGAGCCAGCCTGATCTGCAGTGGAGCGGCAGATCTTGGAGCGCAGGGTTGTTTCCTGAGGTAGGGAAATGCTGGGGCAGCAGAGAGACCCACCAGGAGCTGGCAGCTCTCATGGGAGATGCTGACAAGGCCTGGGCATTTGCAGAGCAACCATGACCACCCCCACACCTATAAAAAGCAGTCTGGGGAGCACTAGAGACCAGGAGTGCTGCCAACAGAGCATGGCATGGCAGCCAGCACCTGGCACAGCAGTTCTTGTGGAAAGACACACAGGAAAGGCATCATCACCCTACCAGCTCAAGAAGTGAGTTCAATTGGTGGTCATCACCCTCTCAGAAGGAGCTTAGCTGTGGTATCCACCCGGCAGAAAGCCATGTCCTCTGCACTCACCAGAATGGATGTGGCAACCTAGACAGTGCTCCCACAAAAACATGCAGCCACCCAGGTCTCAGACTGCAGAGGGTGCCAGAGCCTTTCACTGGTAATGGATGGCAGTACAGAACAGCTGTGTGAGGTGTGACCATGCAGATGATCTGCTCAGCCTGGTGGCAGAGCTACAAGAGGAAGTAGAAAGGTTAAGGAGCATCAGGGAGTCTGAGAAAGAGACAGACTTGTGGAACCATGCTCTGCCCTCCCTGAGACAGAAACAGGAACAGCCACCAGAAAAAAAACAAGATCAAGGGGATCCTGTATCCTCCCTCTGCCAGGCTGAAGGCAGTAGCTTAAAGGAAAGGAGTGAATGGAGGCAAGTCCACTATCGGGGTGGCAGGTGAACCCCCTCCTTGCCTACCTTGCCTTTCCAGGCACCTCTGTACAACAGATATGAGGCTCTGGATGTGGAAGGCCAGTCAATGGATGATGTGGATGATGGTTCATCTACACCAGAGGTGTTGCCAAGGTCAGAAAGGTCTACCCCCCCATATCACAACCACCTCCATGAGGAAGAAAAGACAAGTTACAGTTGTAGGTTACTCCTTTTCTCAGGGGAACAGAAGGTCCAGTATGCCAGACAGACCCTTCCCTTAGGGAAGGCTGCTGCCTCCCTGGGACCCAGGTTAAGGACATCACTAGGAAACTTATTGCTCTTCCATGCAGGTGGTGATGAAGCCGCAACATGTAGTCTAAGGGCAATCAAAAGAGACTTCAGGACCTTGGGACAATTGGTAAGGGAATCTGGAGCAGAGGTTATTTTTTCCTCTGTCCTTCCAGTTGTAGTCAGTGACACTGGAAAAAAACAGACGAGCCCAGTCTATTAATACATGGCTCCATGGCTGGTGTCACCACCACAGTTTTTGGTTTTTCAGTAACAGGATGATCTACCCAGCACCAGGCCTGCTGTCATTGGATGGGATTCACCTTTCTCAAAGGGGGAAGAGAGTCTTTGCTCATGAGCTGGCGGGGCTCATTGACAGAGCTCTTGAACCCCAGGTGTAAGAAATCAGGGAAAGAAGTCAAGAGACTGGCATGGATGAGTCGAGACCTGCTGGTCAAACTAAAAGCAAGAAGGAAATGCACAGGCAGTGGAAGCAGGGACAGGTATCCTGGGAAGAGTATAGGGATGCTGCTTGGTTGTGTAGGGGTGGGGTCAGGAAGGCCAAGACGCAGCTGGAGCTGAACTTGGCAAGGGATGCAAAGAATAATAAGGGCTTCTACAGGTACGTCAGCAAGAAAAAGAAGGTCAAAGAAAGCATACCCCCTCCAGTGAACATGACGAGCAAACTGGAAACAACAGAAAAAGAGAAGGCTGAGGTACTCAACAAATTTTTGCCTCAGTCTTCACTGGCAGCCTCTCTTACCACACCTATCAAGTGGATGGACCACAAGACAGGGACTTGGGGAGCAAAGTCCCTCCCACTGTAAGAGAAATCATGTTAGTGACTGCCTGAGGAACCTGCACACACATAAGTCTATGGGACTTGACGAGATGCATCCCAGAGTCCTGAGGGAATTGGCTGATGTAGTTGCCAAGCCACTATCCTTGATATTTCAAAAGTCATGGCAGTCAGGTGAAGTCCCTGATGACTGGAAAAGGGGAAACATTGCACCCATTTTTAAAAAGGGTAGAAAGGAGGACCCTGGGAACTACCGACCTGTCAGCCTCACCTCTGTGCCTGGGAAGATCATGGAACAGATCCTCCTAGAAGTTATGCTAAGGCACATGGAGGACAGGGAGGTGATTCGAGACGGCCAGCAAGGCTTCACCAAAGGCAAGTCCCGCCTGACCAACGTAGTGGCCTTCTGTGATGGAGCAACTACATCAGTGGACAAGGGAAGAGCTACGGATGTCATTTATCTGGACTTCTGTAAGGCCTTTGACACAGTCCCCCACAATATCCTTGTCTCTAAATTGCAGAGATATGGATTTGATGGGTGGACTGTTTGGTGGATGAGGAATTGGTTGGATGGTCGCATCCAGAGGGTAGTGGTCAATGGCTCAATGTCCAGATGGAGATCAGTTATGAGCGCTGTCCCTCAGGGGTCTGTATTGGGACAGATGCTGTTTAATATCTTCATCAATGACATAGACAGTGGGATCAAGTGCACCCTCAGCAAGTTTGCAGGTGACACCAAGCTGAGTGGTGTAGTTGACACACCTGAGGGATGGGATGCCATCCAGAGGGACCTGGAGAAGCTCGAGAAGTGGGCCTATACAAACCTTATGAGGTTCAACAAGATCAAGTGCAAGGTCTTGCAGCTGGGTCGCAGCAAGCCCCGGTATCAATACAGGCTGGGGGATGAATGGATTGAGAGCAGCCCTGCTGAGAAGGACTTGGGGTTACTGGTGGATGAAAAGTTGGACATGAGCTGACAATGTGCACTTGCAGTCCAGAAAGCCAACTGTATCCTGGGCTGCATCAAAAGAAGCGTGGCCAGCAGGTCAAGGGAGGTGATTCTGCCCCTCTACTCCGCTCTGGTGGTACACCACCTGGAGTACTGCGTCAGCTCTGGAGTCCTCAGCACAGGAAAGATATGGACCTGTTGGAGCGGGTCCAGAGGAGGGCCACAAAAATGATCAGAGGGATGGAACACCTCTTCTACGAAGAAAGGCTGAGACAGTTGGAGCTATTCAGCTTAGAGAAGAGAAGGCTCCTGGGACACCTTATTGAGGTCTTTCAATAATTAAAAGGGGCTTATAAGAAAGATGGGGACAATCATTTTAGCAGGACCTGTTGCAATAGAACAAGGGGTAATGGTTTTAAACTAAACGAGGGTAGATTTAGGCTAGATATAAGAAAGAAATTTTTTACGATGTGGGTGGTAAAACACTGAATCAGGTCACCTAGAGAGGTGGTAGATGTCCCATGCCTAGAAACATCCAAGGTCAGGTTGGATGGGGCTCTGAGCAACGTGATCTAGTTGAAGATATCCCTGGTTATTGCAGGGGGGATTGGACTAGATGATCTTTAAAGGTCCCTTCTAACCCAAACTATTCTATGATTCTATGATTAAAGAAGTTCTCATAGTTTTGGTGGTAGATCCTCTGGTTTAGTCTTTTCTCCTCACCAAACTATATATTTGCTCTAAATTCTCAGTGTTGAATGGATATCTGTTCTGAATCGGCAATACGGACTTAAATGAAACTACTAAAACTTGTTTAAATCCAAATGGCAATGCCACCTCTTATAAATCAAGATTTGATTTGTATCCAGAATGCCATATACAGGTACACAGAATTTAAAATTCTCTGGTTTCATGTGTTATCCAGCAAAGTACTTTTTTTTTTTCCCCAAAATAGACCAATTTACACTTTACATTCACTCTAGCCTACTCCCAGAGGCCTGTGGGCTGAATCTCAAAAGTCTTTTCCAAATCCAGCTCTCCTGTGCTGTATTACAGAAGTCTACTGGGTAAGCTTTGGCATAGGATATCAGCTGATTTTTAAATAGACTAAGTAATCTCCTTCTTCCTAACCTGTTTAGAATAAAACCTCAAGTTCTTATTCTCCATCACAGCAGCTGAATAATAAGGAAGGAGGCCAAGACTGGCAGTTGAATCTCTCCATTCAGAATATGCCTAGTGGGTTTTTTTGTTTGCTTTTTTAAAAATGGTAGAAGTCTTGTAACTTTTCAGTTGCTGTATAATACTCTGATTTGCTGATAAGGGAAGTCCAATTGCTGTGAAGAAACTAGTAGCCCTAGAAAAGTCTCCATTTATGCAAAACTACCTGAATAAGAAATCAGTGGAAAGTGCCTGTTTTTAATTCTGAAACTTTGTTAATGAATCGCCTGTCATTCTTACAGAGCACTGGACAAACCTTAAGGGGGAAGCCAAACTGAGGTTCATTTAGTGTCCTGTCATAGACCAACACTGTGAAAGCAGATCTGAAATAGTAAATCTAAAGATAATCTGTTTGAGAAATTCAGAGACTTATCTCTTCCTCACAGCTCCACTGATACTGGAATCAGGCAAGATGCTTGAGCTGAACTATTAGTGGGCACAGCGTACATGTCTCTGAAATTTGTGCCTCAGCCATGTTTTAGAAAAAGCGGGTATACTTCATCTCTATTTATGTGTGCTTTGAAAAAGGATTTTTAGAGACCTGCAGGATTCTCAGGGTGGAGACAATGTGCCATCTGAAGCTTACACTCTCTCTCGTTCTTCTGCTCTGACTTCTGGAGTAATCTGGCTATTACTTATTGTGTAATCCCCACACAATATTTGTTACTACTGGATCTGTAGCTACGTTTCCCCAAGTCCCTCTTAGACTCCTTATTTTTCCCATGTACTCCACAAACACACTCAAGTCAAATGTTATGGCAGAACCTCTTGAATTCCTCAAGTCCTGAGTTAATTACCTGATCATGTCTGAACTTCTATCACAGTCAGTCAGTGCCAAATCTCCCCATTTACAGCAGTGAAGCATAGCAGGAAACTGTTTCATTTAAAAGCTTCTCAAACATAATACTCAGAATTCTTCAGAGCAATGAGGGAATGTTAGCAGGATTTTCATATGAGCCCAGCCTACATAGTCAAGTTATTATTCATAATAATGATTTTAAACAATTTCATAAGATGAGGTCCTGACAGAGAGAAAAATATTGGAAATCAATTACTCTTATTTATTGGACAAAGCAAAAACACAACGTTCTCTGTTTTCCCTGAGAATGGCTTTATATGACGTAACTGTGGAATAGCTGCTGGAAATAGTTAACACACCAGAAACTGAAAGACAGAAAGACAGAACTGAGCTTCTGGGAAGTAAATACTCTTTAAAGAAAGTCTCAATTTTTATGGGTATGTCACTGTATTCCACACTGATATTATGTTTAGTTTCAGCTTCATACAATTAAGATTAAGACAACAAAGAAAAGAAAGTTGGTACAAGAAAAGAATGAAATATGGATGAAAGTAAAGGTGGAGGACAGTCAATGCTAAATTGTAAATGATCTCCACTGGCATGAAAAACAGTTTATAAGGTAAAACAAAATTATTCCAAGGAAAACAGAGACAACCCAGTTTGAAATTCCATTGTTAAAACAAATCTCAATCAATCAAATGATTAATTCTACCTTCGCAATGTGTCAGTTACAAATGGCAACAACCAGAATCAATAGTATATAATTTGTCATCTCTTTGAAGGCTCAAAGATTGTTGATAAGCAAAAGACCAATGAAGTTAACAATTGTTGGGTAAAACATGATTAATATTCTGCTCCATGATAATTTTCTTTCTTTAAAGAAAGAGAGACTGTTTCAATCAAATTACATTTTTGTCCTTCCAAGGGAACAATAAATCACTAATATGTTCAGATACTTACAGAAATCTTTGAGTAAATTTATTCACTTATACACATTTGAAACTTCACATGCTGTGCTTTAGCAGCCATAATGGATATTCCTCTTTGAACATACTTTCTATTAGGTATTTTATATAATATTGTGTAGTAGTAGGATGCTTTACAAATGAATATAACTGTATTTGGATCAAAGGAAAACTGAACATGATAAACTAGGAAGACTCCCTTAATTTCTCTCTAATATTAGGAACTGAAAGTCTTGAATATTTATTCAGGTCTCATCCAAGCATATGTAAAAAGTCTTTGTTAGCACATGTGAGCTAACAGTACTTGAAACTTTGAAATGTAGAACAAATTGAATTTTCATTAACCAAGTATAATGTTGCTTCTAATGCTGTTTTAAATCTGGAATATTACAGTATCTTTTGCAGCCCACCTGAGATTTACTTTTTTTTTTTTTTTTTTTAAGCAATGGACCCTACAAAAAACAACTTCCACTATCTATCCCCAATTTTTGCTCAGAATTTCTATTTCCCACTTTTCTTTTTTTTTTCCCTCAGAGGTTTTGAGGCCTGTAATACACCTCCAGAAAGCTTTCAACATTAATCAAAAAGGAACACTGACAATTATATTAAGGCAAAGAGCAGTCTCTTGAGTCTACAGGTGAGTCTTCAGAATTTATTGCTACAACTTTCTTGTAGAGCAGCTCGAGTTATCAAAACTGTAAGACTTGCTGGGGACAAGCAAATGGCCACAGCAAAAGTTCATTCGAGAAATGTAGGAAGAGGAGTACTCAGAGTTCCGTACTGTTGATGTACCCAGTTTATCCAGGGACTAATGGAAACAGCTATACGTAATGCCATGTTTTAAAACCTTCATATAAAGTCTGGATGTATTTTTGTACGATATTGCTCACCCAAGTACAAACTATCATACTCAGTTTAGGTTTGTGAAATGTCATATTAGACAACTGCAAAACCCCATCTGGCTGTAACTGTCTAGATCAAGGGCTCATCACCTCATCCAAAAAAAAAAGATAAATAATAATAACATCCCTCTACAAACTTTTTCTCTGTTTATTCATGCATGGTCTACCCAAAGAAGCACTGTTTTGAGAGAAAGCTAAACCTTACTTGAAACAGGACCAGCAGTGAAAAAGTTGAAGACCAAGATTTTTTAGGAGGTGCGTAGCAGGGCACCTGCCCTTTTAATGTCCAGGGAGCCCAGGGCCAGGCAGCTGTGTTCAATGACCAAACCCAGCTGGGAAAGGAGGATGTAATTGTAAAAGCCTGCAAGTAGTACAGCTGAGGTTATGTTAAAAAAAGTGAACAGTTTATGACACTGGTCTTGTATCAGGGTGGTTGCAGGGACGGTGCCTGTAGAAATGATTGTGTACAGTGAATAGAAGGTCTAGCTTTTGAAGACCAGATGTGAGTATTATGAAACATCTTTGGTTGTTTGATGTAGGGCATAACACGGTATTTTAATCAGATCTTAGCATCTGTGTAATATTTCTTATCTACTCATGGTAGCAGTCAGTTCTATGACTTTTCTCTTAAATGGGATTTATTGTCTAACAAGCACACCTATGAATTAAAGGTTTGTTTTTTGGTTGGTTTGGTTTTTTTTTTTATTTCAATTTGAAATTAAACATGCTGGAACATGCCAATTCTAAAATGCTACATTTTTCGTTATCTTTAATTGAGTAAAATAGTGCACATGAATGCTTTTGGCTGCTGCATAAACTGTGGACAAACTACTAAACTATTTTAGGTTCGTTTTTAAACTAAATTCTGAAAGTCAGGCAGATGAAGAGGTAGGGAGGAGATTTAAAATACATAAAAGGAAATTTGTTGCAGAAAGTGCTGATGAAGCTAAAATATTATTAACAGAGATTGTTCTGCAGCAGTCTGATCCTAACAGGTCACTTGAAAGGCTTCACTGTGGAAGGACTAGTTATAAAATGAAACGTATTTTTTTTTCATACTATCGGTAACTAGGGGTATCTTGCATCGTGTATTTAACTTCTGCTCAACAGGATTCATGTCAGTAGGTTTGATATCTGCGAAACATGTAGCATGGAATAGATATTAGGAAAAGCAAAGAAAAAGATGTTTTGAAGCAAATTATGAAAAGCCAGAGTCCCATTTATGTTTTATTTGGAGTTTGCTATTTTCAGTGTCTTTAGAAAACTATTCAGACTGCTATAGCCACTCTTCTGGAATCCTTCAAATTCACCATTTACTCATAATAATTAAGAGAATAACAACTGCATAACAGCTTCAGACTCTCTTTAAATGCCCAGTTCTAAAAAGTACTTACTCCAGGCATACTCTTTATATAACTGTATCAGAGCATAAATGAGGGAGTGTTGGGGATGTTTCGTGTAGTTCAGTCTTGCAAGGCTAGCAACCCCTGTGTAACCATGGCAGTAATACCATGTAAGGCCAGGAGGACCTAGGTAGCCATACCAGAAATACCAGAACTGGTGTCAGAAATACTAGAATGGGTACCAGAATATCAGAAAGAACAGAACAGATATGGATGTAGCAAATAAAACTGGGACCAAGGGGGAAAACCCAATTAGTAACAAGTTGTTTATTTGGGATGAGACTGTACCGGAGAAAAGGAGAAAGAAGAATTGGAGAAATTGTAAAGGGGATAATAAGGATAGCAATTATTTGACCAGAGCTGTCTGTGGTAACCTGTGGTGCAGCCCTGAACTTGATCACCAAAGTCTAGTTGGGACAATAACCCAAACCTTTTGCTCTGACCATATCAAACGTGCTTCTGTGGTCATGATTATCTATGTAAAGAAGGGGATGCTTTCTTAATCGTAAAGCACCCAGTTGAATGGAATAAGCATCCTGGTATCATGTCGTCAGTGCCTGTTTCAGGCCTGAGAGAATTTGCATCTTTCAATTTAAGAAAAAAAAAAAATCTGTGTTTTCTTATTTGCTGAAGTATGATGTTGTAAGTGGCTTGTGTATGATACAGATAGCAGCTGCAAATCAAAGTCATTTGCTCACTGATTTTATGTATTTACATAACAACAAAATATTTGTGAGATAATAATTGCCTTAAATTCCTGAAGCTCTGGAGACCATTATTTTTCCAGTACTCTGTGTATGTTAGCATTGTTTTCTTATTTGTTTTGATTTACCTCTGCTATGTGCTTTGGTTAATCAGAAATATGGGTTAAGACTAATGAAAAGAAGACATGAAACCGTGGTTGGCATTACAGATTTTTAGCAATGCCCAGTGGCTGCACAGTTTCTCTCTTGTTTCTCTGTTCCTTTTCTTAAGTATTTTCTATGGCAGTAAATGTATCCTCACTTGTGATCTGTTTAAAAGAATCAGAGCTCAGTAGAACAGGCTGTCAACCAGTCACTCAGTTTGGAATGTAAAACGAATTTGAATTTACTTTTCAAAGTGAATAGTCTTAAGAAAGGTAAAATGGGGTAGCTTTTCAGAGTAATTCAGTGGTTCACTGCAGTGCCTCCACAAATCAGAATTTAACAGTTAAAACAACAACAAAAAACAAACAAAAAAATTTTGGCAGCCACTGAAATAGTGATATTTTATCTCTGTGTATGTACATGGCTGTTATAAAGTAGATTTGTATTATATAGGTACAAGCTAATTAAACTCTAAGTGCATAAAAATTCTTCTACAGCAAACATTAACATTTCCTTCCACTTGTTTTTAATAAATGTTCTTGTATATAAAATACATAAATAGAAATTAATGACCTATATGTTTTAAATATATTTTTGGTATATTTAAGCTGTCAGAACAAAATTATTGTAAATTTAGGTCAAATTTGCTCAATAGTTTTGCCCAAAAAATAGATTCCATAGATTCAGAAATCAGGAACAACGGCATCCAGCTCTATTCTTTTGCCAGAAATACAGAGCTTCTGGAAACGTTGTTTCTGACTATTCTCTATATTCATTTTACCTGAAGTTGGAAGTAATTAAAGGATAATATTCTGGGTATAGGAGCTGTTTCTTCTTCCTCACTGACTGTAGCTGAGTTCTACCAGCTCTGCCAAAAAAGAAATATCAAAGGACTTTCTACTGAGGCAAGTGTTTCCCTAAAAAATTATTACATTACTAATTCAAGAAGTATCAAACAGAGATGTAACTCATTAAATTAAAAAATGCTCCATGTGCTAATGCCATATAAGCAGTAAGGCTGACTGCTTGACCCATCAATCTTTGCTTTTCTCAGCTCAGACTGAGACTGCCTGGAAGTCATCCCAAGTCTGTCCTTTCCCTCAGTGCGGTACAGCAATAGAAAGTGCTCAGCTCTGCTTGTGCAGCTCCAGTCTGAGGCTTGAATGCTGAGTGTATTTTCTTTATTCCGACAACCCAGGTGTCTTTTTGAGGCCACTGCATTTTCTTTCATTGACCTGTTTGAATTACTCGTGTGACACTCTAGGAACAAAAGCGGTACTCACTGAGGAAAAGTTCCCTTCTAACTCTTGGAGGATGATACATCTTGTTGAATGAATAAAATCCCTGATCTATAAGTGAAGGCTGTGCTTGCTAACTGTGACAGGAGAAAAAAAGAAGAGCTATTGGTTTCAGTTTCCCAAAATAAATACTGAGGGTTTTTTCTTTTTTTTTTTTTATAGAAGCTGCAGGAAAAGAACAAAGGAGCTAAAGATCATAAGACAGGTCACAGCATACTCTGGGAGACAAGCTATTAAAAACAATTCTGTCTTTCTGCAGTTTTTCCAGGTCATTTTCCCTTCACTCATTATAAGTAGTAACATTTACATGAAAACAGGATCTTGGTTTCTCAGGAGTTTATCTGCTCTTTGTAATTATTCTTTTGAAGTCATAATCCTGGCTTCTGTGGTAATTAGGTTTTCCATAAGTTTTCAATGGTTCTTTCAAGGTGAGCATGGGCTAGGCTGTAATCCAATAATAGTATCCCAATAGCATCATTAAGACCAAGTTTTTCCAATATAGGAGCCTAAACTCATGTCTAAAGATATATGAGTCTATTATGTCCACATGTAGAGAGCAGTAAGTTGACTTTTTTTTTAATTGCTGATGTTGGGAACTCATCTATGTCAGAGGCTTAGCATTCTTGAAAATCCCATTACTTACCAATGTTTCTAAATCTAACCAATTTTTAGTTTTTTTAAATTGTGACCTAGTTAAATAGGAGCTGTAACAAGGCCACTCAGTTGTGAGTGAGAGCCAGAGCACGACGGGAGGAATTAATCCATTTAATCCCGAAATATAAAGGTCATTCCTGCCTCATTTTGAAAACACTCATAATCTTATTTATCATGAAATGTTTTTTAAAACTGAGCACAGAATGTCAGCAAATTGAAGCTTTGTATCATAGCCTTACTGGGTTTTGGTGATAGCTTGTCCTTCCATTTATTCCTGTACAGATGGACTCCATGACACTACTACCCAACAAAAAAAAGTTTATGGGCCGTGTAAGTATGGCAGAATATTGGCTAGTTCAAAAGGCTAATCTAAAGTTATTATATCATATACTTGTACCTTAATTTTCTGTATCTAAGTGAACTTTTAATTGACATAAGTAACAGGGAAAATAGCACAATGTGTTAAGTTTGTGTGGTTTCAAATGCCTCTGTTGCAAGTAGTATGCATTCATTGCATATGTAAACAACTTTCTTATCAGATATTATCAGTTTCTCATTAAAATTCAGAGTTTACAGTAATCTTCACATGGCCTTCCACTGCAGATATCATGGAACTGTTATGGGTGAAGGGTGCTACCTTTTTCATATTATATATTTGATTTTGAATAGCCTAGCACAGCACTTAAGCAAAAATACTATAAAGATAACCATTCTGTCAGACAAAATTTTGACTACTTTTTCTGTTCACTACTGTTTGGCATTATTTAGGCTATTCTGATTCCAAAATGTATTAAAACTTTGGTTCGGGGCAACAATTCTTCTGAGATGGGCTACTTGCATCAGCAATGGCTTGGCACCAAAATCCATGATATATAATGCATCTGCCTGGGATTCATAGGAAGTACAGGGGCTGAATCTGACCTGCAGATTATCTTGGAAAAGAATGTACTTGGGTGAACTGATTTGTATTTATGCCATGTTATAAGACAGATACAGATTACATAATATAAAGAATGCCTTACTTGTATTTAAAAATTCTAAAGCTGTTTGAATCTGATACCATTTCCATGAAAAACACATATTTATTTTATATAAATTCTCTGAAAAACACTAACCCCATCCCTGGAAAACAAAAAGAAGAGAGAAGTCATCCCTGATAAGAATAACATATAACAATTATTTAGCATGTGAAAAATAGATAAGGTTAAGTTAAAATAAAAAGGATTTTAAGTAGAAAAAGAGCAATAACACTGTTCAGTAACATAGTTAAGTGTGTAACTTTTTTTTTTCTATCATGCATTTGTTTGCTGTTTTTTTTTTTCCTTAAATAGCTGTACATACCTTGATCTTTTCCAAATGTTTTCTACATGTCATGGTATATTAGCTTTTCAAATTCATTGGGAATTCTGGCCTACAGTAAAATTTTACCTGACATGACTTAACCTTTCAATGAAAAATGTAGCAGCATTTATAATGTCCGTGCAAAAAGTGTGATTAATTTTTTCAAGTATACTTCTCTAAGTCTAATTAGAAAATCTAGAAACTTCAAAAATTAACCAGAAGAAAGCTATATTTTTGGCACAAACTTTGAAGTGAATTTTTTTTGTTGTAAATTTACTGTTACTATACTTGATTGCCTCTAATCTCTTCACCAAAATGTTATCAAATTTTATTTTTAGCTGAGTATTCTTCATATTAGAATGATTTGCAGTAATTAATCCAGTTATTTAACTTACACAGTTATTGCAAGCACTTTATAGGTTTGATCTTCTACAAGGTGCTGAGCAGTCTGGCCTTGATCCAATGAAGTGATTAAGCATCTGCTTAACTTTAACCACATAAGTGATCCTACTGGGAATTTTGCATGATCAAGCCCTTCATCAACCAGTCTTTGAGCAAATAGTCTTTTCCCTGATTTATTATTTGTCTGGTATCCCTCAAGTTATCTCTTTCTGAAATTACATTTTTTAACTCTATATATTGATCAAAACCCTCCGTGAACATTGTCTTCAGTATGATATCAAGGCTGGCTGGTGGGGTCAACCATGAATAATTTGGATGATTTTCCTTAATTTAATTTTTTATTGTATGTTTTGAAAGAAGGAGACTTAAGAAACCATCAGTACTTTGAATCCCTTAGGGATAGTGAGGAGGTAACTGCAGACTACTGTAATAGAACTTTAGATGTGGGTTTTTTTTCTCATATTTACCTTATTTACTAAAAACCAAAAAACCAATATAAGATTTACTTATAGGCATAGGTATAGGACATAAGAGGGCAGACATTGTAGTGATCGGTCTCTTCATCCAGTGCTACATTAATAGACCACCACAGCTGCATCTGGCTTCACTGGTAGATATTCACCCTTGACACCAAAGATGATCTCGTCTCTGAAACTGTAGATATGTACAGAAAATATTGTTCAAACACAGGGTTCCTTTAAAAGCAAAAACACCCTAGGATGGGGGAGGAACGGAAGAAAACAGGTAAAGCATATTATGTTTTCCCCCATATGGAGTCAGGTTCTGCTCATATACTGTTTGAGAAATACTAATGATTTTAGGAAGGCAGATCTCACGTTGTTTTCCAGAGTCCAGGAAACGTGCACAAACAGTGTGAGAAAAAAGAGGTTAAAAAAAAGTTGTAGAACACAGCAGAGGAACGGAGAATCTCACAGCATTGCCTCTGCTGTTGCACACAGATGTCTGCAATAATCACTTGGTAAGTCGCTTCAAATAAATAGGCAAATCTTTCCAAGTCATACTTAGCAAACCAAACTACTTAAACTGGATGATAATCCAACATGTTTCTGTTATACACTCCTGTTGGAGAGAGGACCAGGATCCAAGTCACAGACATATGTATAGAATCATAGATATGCTGATTAGAAGGGGCTGCTGAAGGTCATCTAGTCCAGCCTCCACTGAAAGCCATACTAAGTCCAACATAGATTAGGTCAAATGTGGCTTTGGTAGCAGCATTTTTAAAACTCCTAGGGAAGGACCTCCACCCTCTCTTTGGTTAAACTGTTTCAGTACAGTACTACCTTCCTTATAAACTATTATTTTTTGTTGGTTTTTTGTTTTTTGTTTTTCACAGTGTCTGACCTAAACCTCTCAAATCATAGTTTGTAGCCATTGCGTCTTCATATGTCATTTGACACAACAGAGAAGAGTTTGGCTCTGTTATCTTTTAATTATTGTTCAAGTTGTTTCAAGCAGCTATTAAGATATCCCCTTAACTTCCTTTTTATGAGACTAAACAAGTCCAGCTCAAACAGTTTCTCTTCACAGATCATCTATGCCCCTGGTGATCTTGGTAGCCCCCTACACGTGATATTGCGACCCTTAGATGGAATATTCTAGGTGAGGCCTCACCAGCATCAAGTAGACAGGATAATAACTCCCTTCAATCTGTTGGCCATGCTCCTCCTAACGTAGCCAGTATACATTCTGCCTTACAGTGAGAGTGCTCTATTGATTCATATCTAATCCATTACTCAGTGCAACTCTTAGTAACTTCTCAGATCATACGGAATTATTTTGCCCCAGGTGGTATGGTGTTTTTTCTTACTAAACTTTCTTAGCTTTCATTTAGCCTAATCTGCAAATTTATCAAGGTCCCTCTGGACTGAAGGGTCAGGCTCCCTTTAGCTTAGAGTCATCTGCAAGTTTTCTTCGAAAACATTGTGTGTGATCACTCAGACCATCTTTGAAGATGTTGAACATTGAGGTTCCTAGCACTAACTCTTAGAGTATTTACTCTTGCCAGGTTACTAGATGAACACCCAACCGTTGATCACTGCTGTTTGAGCCTGGCAATGCAGTCAGTTTTCATCCTAATGAACTGTCTGCTTATTCAGTACATACACGCAGCTTTCAAATAATAGCACTGAGGGAGATGGTGTGAAAACCCTTGCTAAAATAGAGGTATCCACCATTCATCCTTCATCCACCCAGCCAGTCAAACACAACTTGCCTTTCTTAAATCCATGCTGTTTACTCCTGATTATCTTCTCATCCTTCATTTACTTGGAAATGGATTCCAAGAGGATGTGCCCCAGGATCTTTCCAGGGAGTGAGGTGAAGTTGATCAGCTTGTAGTTCCCTAGGTCCTCCTTATTAACCATTTTTAAGACAGACATAATGTTAATATTTCCAGTTGCCAGACCTCTTCTGATTACCACATTTTTCGGTGTGTGATAAACAGCATTCTTACAATTACGTAGTCCATCTCTTTCAACAATTTCAGGTGAATGCCATCTGGTACCTTGGATTGTGGATCTAAACATGTCCAGCTGTTTTACAGATGTAAAGGAGTGTTAGAACTATAACAAGGTTGGTGCTGCAAGTCATGATGAGGCATGGAGACAAGGCTAGCCTAAAATTATTGTCCTTTACCTGTATACAAAGGTGGGTGTTCTTGCACTACTTAAAGACTTAGTAGACAAAAATTACTGCAGAATTTTGTGCCTAGCTTTAAAAGGCTTGGCATTTAAATTCTTCATATATATTGAATGTACAATCTAAATGATCAAAGGTATACAGAACATCTTTTGAATGCAATATGATTCACAGCCTTTCAGCAATTTACACAAGATAGTTCTGAAGCTTTCAGGTGAATCCCCAAAGTTTTCTTGTACTGATCCCTTGAAATCTACATTTTTATATTCATCCTTTGCTGATGATCACTTGCTGTTTTCTCAAAGCTTATCCTTTGGGCTAGAGCCATAGCTAATAAAAACTGAAGTCTCCACTTTGTGCAAATTGAGGATCTGTTCCACAGTGTGATCATACCGATATTTTCTGACTAGCAGTGTAACCTGACTGTCTGTGATCAGTAACATTATAATCATATAGCACTTACTGAAGATCATGCACCACTGCTTACAGAATTCATTATTGCATCTTCAAATTAAATGTCTTTTAATTACCCACAATAACTTTGCTTTTCTGATAAGGTTTCTACCTCTAAGTGCATATAGTCATCCATATTTCTCAGTCTTCCTACAGACTAAATCTCCAGCCTTCATTTTCTGGGTGCTTTACTCACTTCACTGTATTAGGACATGGTTTTTATGAACGAAACTTCATCCTTTTGTAAGCACAAACAATTATATTGCATTTCAGTAGGTCTATCTTTAGTCAACCCAACACATGAAAGAAAAAAGAAAAACAAAACAAAAACATCATGATGGTTGGCATACAGAGACCAGTAACAGCAATCATGTTTGTGTTGCAATTCAACTGTATATTGCAATTGCTATTTTATGCTTGTGTTGTGATTTCAGTATATTGCTGTGTCACTCTGCTGAATCAAAATCCCATGTAAGGTCAAATAGCCTCAAATAAGTAAACTTGGTTTTAAAATATTAAAACCTCCTCATGTGGGATATCTAAAAGAACTTCAGTGGAGAGCAGTGGACTCTGGCAATCGCTGAAATTATTCTTGTTTGGCACTAACTTTTACCTCCAGAAGTCTTAAAGTAGTCTGGCACTGCATGGTGTGTGGGACCTTGAAGACAAACCTAGCATCTGAATCCCAGTACAGCTGACATATAAGCTGTTCAGTTTCCATGAAAAGAGGTCCTTCTGAGCATTCTTCTTAAACTGGATATTTTGTCCCACTGCATGTCTTTGGTGCTGAGTGCCAAACTCCTGACTCATCATCCAAGGTTTCCAGGTGGTTTAACACTGCCTAGAAACCAGTTTTATCAGAGCCTGAGACAGTACTGGCCAGTCACAGAACTTTTGTGTAAATTCAATATAATTTTGTCCTCGGCAGCACCACAACAAAACCACGGCCCAGATCTGTTTGAGCAGGTTGTTCCCGCCCCCCCCTTCTCCCCCCCCTTCTCCACTACACAATCTTGTCTGACTTGTGACCATTTTGAATCAACAATATTCAGGATTTGAGAATTTACAAACTTGCAGATAGAGGAAAGTATAACAGGAACAGTTGTTATTTGGGTACAAAATAGTGTTTGTGCTGCATGGGCCCTATACAGCAGCCAATTTCTGATCTTTTTGCTCCTCATGACAGACCCAAACAATGAGTGTTGTGATAGGCTGCTGTTCTCCTAGTGCTAGCTTACCCAATCCCAAGTTACCTTACCAGGAAAACAAGAAAAGGCAAGAAGAGTTATTCTACAGTTCCTCACTCCTGGCTAGTTTTACCCATGTGCACATGTCAGAAATAGTCAGATGCGATGAGACAGTTCTGAGACAGCACAGTCAGGCTTTTGAAGAAGATATTGAAGAACATTGTTAAACTACCATGCGAGCCACTTGGCAGCTGCCACCATTCCCTGGTATCTGCCACGGGCTGATCTTGCCCATCTGTGTCTAGCCTAGATTCGCTACATAACTTATACGTCTGTATGTATATGTAAAATCAACTCCTTAGGAAAGGCTTAAGAGCATTGACTCATTCAAGTTTGGAGCTTGAAATATAGCTCTCTCCTGGATGCTGGCTCAAAACAGAAGAGTAAAATGGGAACAGGGCTAGGAGGGGCCTCAGGGAGACAGTAACTCTCTGCTCAATAAACATTATAGCTTGTCAGGCATAGAGATAGCTGCTGTTGGCACAGTTCACAATTCTGGAACATGCAGTGAAGAGCGGCTTCTTTGTGGAAATATATGACTAGAGAAAGATTTATCAACTTAGTCTTTCATGGAGTCCTCATACAAGAATTAAGGCAAACCAGGTCTTTTTGCTATTAAATGTCTAGCTTCAGAGCTTGCTTTGACCAGCAAGTGCTCTCTGAGTGCTGAAAGCACTATTAAATGTGCTCTTCATTCTAGGCTGTGAATACTTGCTGTTTGCTCAAAGGCTATGTGGATTGCAAACAGTCAAGGTTTTCTCATAGTCAATGATAACTTTTTTTGGGTCTTGCTGGAAAACTTATGTTCAAAGAGCACAATTTTGAACTTAGAAAACTAACTCCCTTCTGGAGGACTCTCTGTCTGTTTCTATTGCTGAAAAAATCACAGCAAGAAGTGACATAGTTCTTAGATAACTTAGACTTTCCTAGGGAAGCTATACTGAAATTATTGCATTCTATAATCTCTCTGTGCTCACATAATTCCCAGGGATCTTTTTGATGGTTTCTGCTGTGAGAATAATACAAAAGGAATATTGCCCTGGGTCAAGACATAAGGGAGAACCTATTTCTAATAACTATTTATGTCCTAATTATCTTTTATGTGGCTGTCCCTGTCATTGAAAACCTAGGGAGTCCCAGCAGTCCAAGTGTACATGGTTTCTGTGATCTCATAATTTCAAGTGTAAATCAACACTGTGAGCATGATGCATCAACATGCTTCTTTACCCTAGATATGTTTTAATCTTACAGGTCAGTTACCTTGCAGGTTTGTGCTAGTGTACTGTTAGATAAACTACCCTTGCAGGAGCACATTCAGTATATTGAAATTCTTGAAAAATAAATTGGTCACTGAACATCTCTTACTGTTTGGCAAAGGTCTGAGTTTTTAAAGGTCATGAAGGTTAACATTTGTAGTAACCTTTGTAAACACAGTACTACAGATGAAACATTTTGCCCTGCTGCCAAACATATAAAACCACTGCAGCTTTAACTCATATTCCATTAATCTTAAAAGTTGCCTCTTACTTGCCATGAAACAATGTGTATGACAGTATTAAAATCCAGTTTAATAGTTTTTTTCAGATTAATAAAACTTATCAGCTCTTGTGGTTCAATGTGTATTAGAGCTGTCAAACAGTTGTCTGCATTCCCTTGCAGTTTATGAGACATTAACTTTCTCTTCCTTTCTGAAATTTGGAAACCTTTGTGAGGTGCTTAGAAAGTTTTACAGTAAAAAATGGAAACGTTCTTAAATTTGAAGTACCTCTGTAGTCAAGTATCCATTAGCAGTGGCACATCTGAATAGTTCATTAGGTTTTGGAAGCTTAATTTCTGCTTAAAAATAGAGAAGGCACCCTGGAGACTTGTCTGAACATCAAATTAGATCAACAAGCTGTTAAATCTGTTCTCTTTTTTAAGTATTTCATTGGTTGATTTCCTAATGGATTTAATTTATTTTTCAAATTTAAGAACAGATATTGATACTCCTACAAACACTTTTAGTTGCCAATGTGAAATCCTATGGAGGGGGGAATGAAATCTATTAGATCTTCTGTACGGTATGTATGCATTGTACACAAATGGAAAACCACCAATTTACAGGAGTGCATAAAGTGGCATAAAAATTAGCCAGGAGAATTCAAAACTCTAAAATTCAAACTATCTTATGTGAATCAGTCATGAATAATTACCAGCTTTTGAAAAATACAGCTCCCATGAATATCTAAGTGTGAATTATAACTTTGAATTAAAATTAAGTTGTTGCATATTGCTATGTTTATATTAAATTCATAGAGATGTCAGAACAAGCAGGCAATTATGATCAGCCAGAATTTTCCAGTACTGAATAATATAAGTAGTTCCTAACATGGGAGAGCATTCACCTCTCTTGCTTATCACTTACTATTGTCTTATGCCTGATATTATCACATCAAAGTCTGCAGTGGAACCAAATGTAAGTTGACACAATGTAGTGGAAGAATCAGGTTGTACAGGAATAGAATAAAGCGATTTGTTTTCTGAAAGAAAAAAAAAGTCCCAGAAATAGTGACGATATCTCTGACTATGAACTACAAGTTCCTGATAATTGCCAGTTCAGAATATTTGTAGAAATTGGTGTATTCTCTTTTGAAGAGAAATACGTATAGTGGCAGATTTTATTAAGGCTTATGCTTGGATATTTCCAACCTGGCTCTTTCCAGCACTGTGCTGTAAATAACTTCCTTTCCTCTCAGCTGCTCTGACTCTAGTCTTTTTCATGGGAAGAGTTGTGAACAAGACTGTGGAATCACTGCAACTTTCAAGAAAAAAAAAAGAAGTGTGAGGCTCTTTTAAGCTTGATCACTGTCTTGATTTGATTTCCAACCCCAAACTAAAAATGTTTGTGTAGGGCCCAGCTGAGGTCTGCCTCACTACGGGGGCAGGAACAAGTAGCAAAATATTGGGAGACAAGGTGGGCCTATAAAGATGTTGTTATTTTTGCCAAATATTTTACCTCATGAAAGTACAACCTAAATAATTTCAGGCTTCCTGTAGAATGAGAGAAGGAATATATACTTCTAGAATTCAAATGAAATCTTTCCTTTTTCTTTCTTGTACAGGAACATGTATAGGGACTTAAGCCAACTCAAATGCCTAAAGTTAGACTGGTTGGATCTGGGCCATGGAGTCTAAGACACAGCAGATGTATACGATAAACCTTCTCTGCTATGCTCTCCCAAGTCTCAGCTGTCAATGGTTTAGGGACTCTGTGAATCTTTGCATCTAGACGAGCCACAGATGGGCATTTCTTTTATTAGTTTGCCCAAGCGCCTGTTTGCATGTTTGGTTTTGAACTTCACATCTTAAATTAACTGTGTGGAAAAAAAAAAAAAAATCCTTTCATTTACTTCAGACCATTGCATGATAACTTCATTGAGTACCTTTCAGTTTGCATGTTGTGAAAAATAGTGAACTCATTACCTTCATACAATTCATGATTTTATAGACTGCTACCTACTATTCTGTTCCAGTTTGAAGAATTGGTAATCTCTTCTTTAGCCCATCATCCTGTTCTGTATGTTTTCTAAATTCACTATATCTCTTTTGAGACTGGACAACAAGAATTTTACACTGAATTGCACTAAGTACATGAAAACAGCATCCATTTATACAGTAGCCTAATCTTGTTTTCTGATTTGCTTCTTGTTCTGTTCCTAACAATTCCTAGCTTTTTGTTTGCCACTGTGGTTGCTAAACAGCACTGAAAAGACATCCTTAAAGAATTATTCACTTCAGTCTTGCTTTTCTGAGTGAAATAACTTATTCAGTGTGTCACTGCATATGTATCATTAGGGTGGGTTTTTTCTCCTCTGTATATTACATTACATTAGCTGATAGCAATTTTCATTTTTTCTGTTTTTCATTAATCAGCCGGTACCATGAAATTCTTTTTCAGCTCTTCACAGTCAGTTTTAAATTAACCATCTTCAATAATTTTCTACTGTTTACAAGTTTTGCTACTCCATTAATCACTCCTTTTTCCTTGACCATTTATGAATATGTTGAACAGTTTATATCTCAAGCACATGTCCCTGAGGATAAGGAATTCCATAATCTTACCCTCAATTGAAAAATTACCATTTATTTGTATTTTTTCCTCTACTTTAATGAGTCATTAATACATAAAAGGATCTCTCTTATCCCACATCAATTTTATTTCTCTCAGAATGTGGCAAGTAACCTTGTCAAAAGCTTTCTGAAAATCAAAGTATGTTGTACTGACTAGATCACCTTTATTCACAGTTATTGACTGTTTCAGAGATTGCTAATGGATTTGTGAAGCATAATATTGACCAAAAAAAAAAAAAAAAAAAAAGAAAATTAATCTTCTTCAAAACATCCTGATGTTACAATTTCAATTTTTGTGCCAGTTTCTACTGAGACATCTATTATGCAAGCTAGACAAACTAGTCAGTGTTTTCCAGTATCAGTCCTGGTGTTCTTTTCAAAGAATGTCATCACATTCTAGTCTTTTACCACTGAAGACATGGACTATACCAATGGTTAATAGTTAGCAATTTTAGATTTCAACTTTTTTACAGTTCTTGAATAAATACTCTTTGCCCTGGTGATTTGATGCTGTTCAGCTTATGCATTGGTTATTTGACTTATTCTATTGAGAATTCAGTTTGAGACCTTTCCTCAGCATTTCATACCATAAATAATGTGTCTGATGTGAGAACATCTGAGACCTCGTCTATAAAGACCATTGATGTAAATACTTTATTTAGATTTATTGCAATGTCTTTGTCTTCCTGCTATTTTAAGATTGATTGCTTCTTTTCAACTTCCTGAAAATATTCTTATTTCTCATAGCTCTGGAAAAAATAATAGCTTTTAGGCCTCTGGAACTTTTGTAAAATGTTTATAGGTATTCCATATTCAATTTAAATTTAACTTGCTGTACAGTTACACACATATTATTTTTCTCCTCGAGACATTATTTTGACTGCTTATACACAACTATTTGTTTTATACCATTTTCTTATATAATTTATTTTGAGATACAAGTGTATTATAAACTGTTTCTCATACATGTTCAATCTCTGTGCTGATCTCTGTGCCTCCTGCAAGCATTTTGCCCTGCTAGCTGTTGCTTTTGTTCTTTCTTTCTTTTTTTTTATTCCATTATTTTGTAGTTTTACTTTTTAATATTTTTTAATATATTTTAATTTGGAGGGTTTTTTTCCTATAAAACCCTTGAATTTATTTGACTGTGGTCACTATTAGAATGGTGTTTTTATTGTTTCAGATCCTCTGCACTATTTAGAAGTAAATTAAGAATTGCTTCTCATCTTTTGGTTTCTTTGACTTGCAGGTCCAAGAATCAGTAACTTATGACACAACAAGCAACCCTTGTTGTACAACACTTGCTTCATTTTTTTCTGGATTAAAATAGGTATAAATCAGATCTTTTTAGCAATCTGCAGTTATGAAGCAAGATTTAACCTCAATACTTCCACAGGTGACTACTTGCCATTTCATATTACCCAGTACTCTTTTTTAATTGTTTCTCTTCTGTGTTCTTCTGCACACAGGGACAAACCTAGCCCTAGTGTGTCTCTAATGAAGAAAACAGAGATACACAAGGGATGAATTTAGCCAATTATTTATCTTCATTTGAGAGTTTCCTTTTCTATTTAACTAGTTGACATTGATTTTTCCATTTAATACTATCCTCAGTTTAATCTTTTGCCCTTTCAAGGTGAAGGGCCTTTGGCTGAAAGCTTTCCCAGCTGAGTTTAAAAGGACTACTACTGACAGCAAATGAGTTTTTTCTGTGGCTCAATAGGTAAGCCCAGCACTTTCCAATACTTGGGTCATGAGTTCAATTCCCTGACAAAATAGATCCATCATGAATAATATCCTAGAGGTAATCTCTGCTTTGTGAGTTATCATGCTTCCTGCACCATCCACTGAAGGTTTTGGTATTGTGTCTTTTTGCCATAATTCCTTTAAAAATGTCAATTTTAATTTTTTTTTTCATCTCTACGTATTTAATCGTTGTACGGATTATAACATGAACAGATAAGTAAATTTCTTTTCTCTGGAAAGGTTAAACTGAAAACTGTTTGTTGAATAGAAATGGAAGATCCTATGAGCGCAAATCTTGAAAGTTGTCCTGTACTTGCTCAGTTTTGTGTACTGCATTATGTCATGTCTAAGTACTATATTTATTAATACTTGCATTGCAGTATTCCCAAAGTAGCTTATGCTAAATGGCTGTATCACATTCTTTACAGGTTTAATTTTTGTTTATTTAGCTTGAAAATCAATTAAGCTCATCTATTTTTTTCATAAGCAAAATCTATTGAAATATGCAGACTGGAATTACTCTATTCATGTTAATTTCACCAAATTAAGAAATCCATAAAGACACTCCTATGAGTGGCCAGAAATGGAAGTAAAATTCTTCATTTTATGGATATAGTTTTCCTGTATAGACTCAACACTTCATCTCCTTTCAAAAATTAGAACAAGGGAATTTGACATAAGAATACAAAAAAAGCCAACTTTTTTTTGAGACCCTTTTCTTGTGTTCTTGTAGCCCTTAAACAGGGAACATTCACCAATAAAAGGTATTAAAAGTTATGAGTTGTTCTAGTTATCATCATTTGGCATTACACCACATATTAAATGCTTAACTGTAAGACCGCAGTAAACCAATTAATGAGCAATGCAGCTAGAAGGCAGGACAAAGCACATTTTTAACTTATAATGGAGTACAAAGCAATTGCCTGGCTTTTCAGGAAGCGTTTTTCTTTGTCTGTTTCACTGATGGCAGACCAAACTCATCACATGGGATCCACTGGGCCAAAAAAGCTGTTTAACAAACGTATATGTTTACTGTAACTCATCTATTTGCCATGAGATCCCTTTACAGTCAACCATTGGAGAGACATTGGAAACCATTTATTAACCCTTCAAAATGGAAAAGGTGACTGTCATATTCTTTCTATATTAAATTAATTATTTGGATGTGGAGAACTGGGTGTGAATTGTGCCCATCAGTCAATACCCAATGTGTAGTAAAGATAAGGGCTGGCAACCGGAAGATCATGTGCTGTACGGAAAGAGTTAAGGGTCGACCCTCCCTTGTCTCCGCCCCTTGTAACATGACACGCCTACTGCTGGGGGTATAAAGCCCGGGTCGGCTGGAGATCTGGCGGGATAACCTTGATGTGTAGTGTTTGCTACACCAATGCCAGTGTATGAACAGGAGAAATTAGTTCCTTAGACAAGAAATATTTCCTCTTTGAAGCTCAAGGGATGTTCACCTGTAATCTCATTATGGGGCAAAGGAAGAGGATAGGGAACAAGCTTTTTACATAGCACAGGACTGCAGTTAAAAGCTAATTCTTCTCAAAACAAACAAACAAAAAACCTCAACACCCAATCTAGTAATAAAGAACACCTTATGAAAATAAATTATGTCCTTAAATAAAAAGCTGTCATGTTCTGTACAAGATGTATTTTCTCAGTAAAGAACTAAGGGAGATCTTCTGAGTAGATAATTCTGTAATTTGGAAACATTTTTGGTAAAATCAAAAATCAAGAAAGCAAAAAATCAAGAAAACAAAAGTTTTAATAGAATTAAAACATTTTGGTCACTCACATGGATTTTTCTAAATCATTTACTTCAGGGAAAAATGTAAATATTAGAGATTAAAATTTTCATTACCCCTTTTTATTTACAAAATTCCTTTTTTTTTTTAATTGAACATTCTCAAATGCTCCAGATCAGAGAAAAGCACTTCATTTTTTCTTTATTTCAACCAAGAATATTTTTATTTGTTTGGAATTGCCAGTCAGCCAAAAATGTTCTTGCTGTTAAATATTGCCTCAGTATTGTCAAAGTATGCATTACAAAACAAGACTTACAGATTTCTAGATTTTGGCAGATATAACATTCAATTAAAGGTACAATATTTTCTTGAATTTCAAGAATGGCAATGATGTAGAGTCGTTCAGTTGCAAACTTTTTTAGGAGATTGTGAACTCTAATAGTTCGATCAGCCCTCTTGAGTTTCCCTCACTTTGTTAGAGACATGTTTTATTAGCCCATTTTGTGCAGAAAAAATTGTTTGTATTTGAACACTACATTCACTGTAAAGTCACTCAGCAGGTTTCAGATTGCTTTTTGCTTGAGTAGATTAGCCTGCATTTTTCATTGTTGAAACTCTTCTTTCTAATACCGTGATCTTTCCCATTGTTTGGTATCATCCGCCTACATGTGGCTGTTTATTGGGCTTCCAACTCTTTTATCAGCTTGGACTCTTTACTCACAGACAGCTTTTTCATAAACGGGTAGACCGTTGCATTGTGTAGAATTATCCACACAGTCAAGAAAACCAGATTTTAGCAATATTTACAAAGTCATTGTCTAAAACATTATTTGAACTGCTGCTTCTTCCGCTTACCTCTATTTTAAAAGTTTTCCACTTTCATCATTTATGTGACAAAGGAAGGGATAACCATGGCAGATACCTTCCAAAAACTAAATCTTAATTTTTATATGACTTGGAATCTTGATTTCTAGGCTTCCACTAGCTGAGAGAAAGGCCTTTGTTCAGTGTCCCCTCACTGAAAGATACAGACTGGATTTATCAGGCAATTTCAGGCTTTCGGTTCAAAAGAAAAAAAAAAAAAGGGAAAAAAAAAACCAAACACAACCAGCCCTTTGTGAGTATTAGTAAATGGTTGGATACAATTCAAATAAATATTTCTGTGGAGATTGAATTTGAGAGCTTTGGCCCTAGACTGCAAGAAGCTGAGAGGAAAATTGAAAATGCAGAGACAATGATGGATGGAAATAACATTACACTAAACTGAATACTGGAAATAGAAAGGTAGTGAGAAATCGAAGAGATGACTGAAAATAAAAAAAAAACTAAATAACCTCAGATTAAGGAATACATAACCTCAGATTAAGGAAATGACATTGCTAAATTGTGTTGATGGCAGAGACAAGAGAAACAGGAAATCTATAGTTCCAACAAGTGTTATAAAGAAGCTATGGAAAAATTGGTTTAATATCTTTTTTCAATATGTCAAAGAAAATCTTTGTGTGGGAAGACAAGACCTTGCTCAGAAACAGACTGGCCTAAAATCATCCAATGCACTTTCATTTTTAGTACAAATCAAATCTATTTAAATATTTGAATCAGTACTAAAAATTAAGAAACTGCTGCAGAGTTCATTTTATGATTACCTTCTGCTTCTGTCATTCTGCTTTTCACATTTATTTTATTTGCTTCTTATCTTTTTAGTTAGTGATTAAGACAGTTCATAAAAGCTATAAATAATAAATATGGTGCATTGCTTTATTTATGCTTCTCTGGATCATTGCTGCTTATTCATTTAGTGAGTTGAAATGAATAAAATGTAAGATTTATGCCATTGTTCATTGAAAATCAAATTTGTATCCACAAAATTATCTGCATTTTTAAAGGTCACTTTTTAGTACTCTGATGATTTTCTAGATATTTGGGAGCATTTGCAACCCCTCATTCAGTAATTGCCATATGGCATAGCCATCTGAGGTATTTCTCACTCTCCAGATGATTTTGTTATATTTTTTTCTTCTGCAGAAAATAGCATTAACTTACCATCACTTAAATTTACAAGAGAGGTATTCTCTTTGACTATGAGAACCTAACATATTATTATATTTGTATAAATCTTACTGGTCCTTCTCCAACCTTCTGTCCAAGTAGATTCAGCTTAGATTCTTATCATCCTTGAAAATCATCTACTGTATAGACTTTCCTTGGCCTTCACAGTTGTAAACTCATCTGTTCCGTACCTATTGAGAACATTGCTGATTCATTTCCTTGATCCATGAGATCCCTCTCTTTGCATAAACTCCCTAGATTGTCTCATGAACTCCTTTTCTTTGTTTTCAGGAGCTTTCACTAGCCAACCATCAAGTATCATTTCTTCTTTACTACTGTCATTTCTTGACCATGATGACATGTCCTTCATATACTTTCTAACACACACAATCAAGCTTTCTCCCACACTGCTCCTCAGGTAAAGGGAACTCTGCTCCTCACAGCTAACTTATTAGGTTTCAAAAAATTCCTGAAAATTATGTCTATTTGAGCTAAGACACCTCCCTGTTGAACTAAGACAACTCCCTGTCAAGCTAACCAACATTTTTATAGTATTCTAATTCTCCACATCTGTCTTTTTTTCATTTTTTTCCTTTACTTTTATACTGAAGTTATAAATTCATTTTTAAGATGACATAGGCCATCTTTCTGATTAGATTGTACCTAGTCAATTGAGATATTGGACAAGGTCCAGGATTTCTCTAATAACACTTTTGAGTAAACCAAAACTAAGTTCACTAACTTGTAACAGGATTAAAAATGATAATCCTTATCCTGAAATTTTTATTGCATAGATTAACTCTACACCTATAACTAAAGATGAGAAGAGATTTTTTAAAATGTCACCAATTAAAAGTGTTGACGATGAATAAACAGATTTATCTGTCAGCTACAGTTGCTGGCCAAAATAAGTTTATTCTGAATCTTCAGAAAAATCATTGGCTAATTAGTGATGCAAGATTTTTTTTAGCCACCACATTATCTCAGCAGATAATTTAAAAAATAAACTAATTAACCTTTCTAAAGCACCTTTCTAATTAATCATGTCTTTTATAGTTCCATTAGCTATGGGGCTAACCAAGTCCAAGCAATCATATTTAATTTCTCACATATTGATTTATAAAGGATAGTTTATTGCCACTTGCTCATTAGCAGTTACAGGCAGGACTCCTGAAGGATGTTATGCCTCTTTTGTAATTAAACCACGTTAGGGTACCAAAATGTAATGCAGATGTTTAACACTTAGTTGTGATTTGTTGGGAGGCTAGTAAAATTTTAAAACCTCAGTAAAGTGAAACACTTTGACTGATCTAGCTGTTTTCTTCCTTTATACTTTCCCACTCCATATCTCAGTGGCATTAGGATGTACTCATTCCAGAATTGATGATGAATTTTGCTTCAAAGAAAAACTTATTATCTTATGCAATGTGTTATATTGAGTTTTAGCTCTACAGTAACTGTTATTTAATATCTTGAAACAATTCACAATATTCCATGGTGTTTAAAAGATCTTTATTCTCTGAACGTATTTTTTTAAAAGAAAACATACCAAAGTACTCAAATTAAATAGAGAACAAAAGCTCCTATCTCTTCCAGCTCCCAGTTTTCTTCAGACAGATTAAAAAAGGAGTTTTCATCACAGTCCCATGAAAACTGTTCTCAAGAGATAATGAATCAAAAAGCATTAATTTTTATTTCATTTTATTGTGAAGCAATAAACTGTATTGCAGCATCTGTAAGACATTTTTGTAAAACTGGTTAGATCATTTAGCCAAATGAATTCAAGAAGTTCAGAATGACCTAAGCTCAAGGAGACAAAACATTCATGACTTCTCTCCCAGTCTAAAGTTCATTTAGTGTTTGTAGCTTAGCTGTTTTATGAAAAAAAAAACCCAACTCATTTTACAAATGAATACAGTCTATGCTGTTAATTACTATTATAGATATATATTGTAGCCTGTCAAACAACGGATCTTTTCTGAGCATCAGTACACTAAATAGAAATTTCAAGACATCAAAGGCTGTGGACCTTGATTAAATGATCAAAAAATCATTTCAAAACATTTCAGTCAACAGAAGCATGAAACAGCAAAGGCAAAAGCTGCAAAGGGAGACGAAAGAGGAGGGAAGATTTCTAATCATGTTGATCCTTCATTTCAGTTCAGTACTCTCTTCCATTTCTGTCTAGGACCTTCTGATGTCTGAGTGCAGGTAGAAGGAGGTGAAACACTAAATTCCAGTAAAGGAATGAGGAAGTCTCGTGCTTGCTTTGATTTACAGTATCAATTTTGTTATAAAAGAATCTTTTTACAAATTGCATGAAGAAAAAATTGAAGAGGACACATTCTGGAGCAATGAAGAACTATTCTCAGTAGAGAAGGATCAAGAAAAGAAATACTTAAACCTATGGTACGGATTGAAGTCCATGGGACCTGATGGCATTTATCCACAAGTGCAGATGGGCCTGGTCAATATCATCGGAAGGTCACTCTCTTATCTTTGGAAGGCCGTGGTGACTGAGGGAGGTTCTTGAGGACTGAAAGAAAGCAAGGAGGAGAATTCAGCAAACTACAGGCCAGTAAACCTCATCTCAATCCCTGGGAAGGTGAAGGAGCATATAATCCTGGAAACCACTTCCAGGATTAGAAATGATTGGAAGTCGTCAGCACGGATCTCTGAAGGGGAAGTCCTGCCTGACAAAACTCATAGCCTTCTATGATGGAATGAGTGGCTTGGCGAACAAGGGAAGAGCAGTGGATGTTGATTATCTTGACCTTAGTAAAGTTTTTGACATCCTCCATAACATCCTCACTAACAAACTGAAGAAATAATGAGTAGAAAAGTGGACAGTGAGACTTTGAACAACCTGCTCTAGGTGACCGTGGTCTGAGTAAGGGGGTTTGCCTAGATCTGCTGAGGTCCCTGCCAACCTCAGTGATTCCATGATTGTGTGATGAAGATAAAACAGGGTCACAGAGTTGGTCTGCAGGAAAATGACAGTCACTGTAGTGGAGCAGTAAGGTGCTAGTATTAACACTAATGTTACCAAAGCACTAGCATTAGTGTTCTTTTAAGAAATCTGTGTCAGGAAGTGATGAGTAGATGAGGATGCCTTTGGGCCTGGAATGGACCTGGCACAGTGATACCCGTGCTTAATCTGTTCACAGGATGCTTAATCCACTCATCTGGGTGGTTTACTGTAATGAAAGCATCCTCTTTTTCCCCAGGACCTCCTGACCTCAGAAAGTTTGGCTTGTGTGGTGCGGTCTGAAAGATTTGGCTTATTGTCCTTATTAGGCTGTGGTGATCAAGCTCAGAGCTGCCTCACAGGTTCCCACAGAAAGCCCTGGTCAAGTGGTTACCTTGTTCTTCTGGCTTTACACATTATTCGTATGGTTACCTAGCTGCTGTTGGCCTTGCAAGACTGTACTACACAAAAGGTCCCCAATGCCCCCCTCCAAGTATGTGTGCAGTTTGCAGCTTCACAGTCTCCTGCATAACTCCACCTTTATCACCTGTGAAATCCAGCCAGCCCTTGTAGGTGATCTGTAACTTTTGTCAGTGTTTCACTGTGTTGTTATGACCAGAGGCTTCTCATGTCATGTCCCATAGTTTTCCACATCCTGAAGTGAAACTCAGGATTAGGCCAGGGCCTAATTATGTTGCCGTCAGCCCAAACAGTCTTAACACTCCCAAAAGAAATAAAATATTTCAGACTGCATTTTCATAAGAAGTTTTGGGAAATAAAAGTATTTAGGTATCAAAAAGTTAGGAGTTAAAGCAGTAAGTCTTCCTCATTGTGTAACAGAACAAAACATAGATGCAGGGGAAGACCATGCATGGTCAGTGCAACCCTGTTCTTTTCCCCCTAGGCTTTCCATTGAGCCATCAAGGAAGGTCATCAGTTAGAGACAATAGCTGCACTGGGAAAAAATTCTCAGAGCTTTCCCCGGGTAATGAGATCAAAACAGTTCAAATCCTGTTTTGTACGGTAATATTCACTGTTTTAAAATACATGCTTAAAATAATCAGAGGACAATAACCATGGGGCCAAATTCTGAGTTCTTTTGCTTTTTACACCTTTTTTTACATTGATGTGACTGTGTAATTTACAACATTGTGTGCGTAACCTCTAAATTTGACCTGAAGTTTCTGATCCCATAGGAAGTAACATAAAAGGATTAAATTACAGAAAACATACTCTATCACAGTTACCATATGTTGTTTACCAGAGTCAGAGCTAAGTGATCAAGGAAACTCTTGAGTATGTCTAAACATGCGGACAAGATTTATAGTGCTGCAGTGTACATATTTATTCAAGGTCTCTGTGATATATTACATATTTAGCCAGATTATGATTACCTTTAGTGTATGGTTACTTGATCAGCAAACCTGCTATATGATTCATCCCCTTATCTGGTTAATGTTGAGAGCATGATGTTGGGTACTCAAATAGCAGTAAGAAGGTGATAAGTTAGGAAGCAAAGCCTGAAAAATTAGGTGCTGTCTTTGGACGAAAGGGCGATAAGATAAGATAAAGGAGAACACTTGAAGAAAAAAGTTCAGAATGCCTTCTTAGTATGGATTGAGTGAAAATATGTAATTTCCTAAGCTACTGATAGGTAAAATTATGTGATGCTCCAGCCACTGAGCTTATTACTAGACTTGGTTGCTTAAGAAAGCTTTAAGATAAGGAAACATCTATTAAAAATGAAAGATCATCTGTCTGAAAATTAGCTTTAGTGGTTTCTCACTGAATCGCTTTCTGTCCTTACAGAGAGCTGAACTAATCATGTGCTGATTTTAGCAAACCATACAAATTCAGATATACTGAGCGGAGGTCACCTAACTGAAAACAAATGTCTGCAAAGGATACATCTACATCCATGCTGATCCTCTAGGGCCCCTTTTTAGTCAATAGTGAGAAAGGGAGGTACTTCTAAGGCACTACTGATTTCTCCTAAGATTGATGTTTAAAATAGGTCAGTTGAATTGCACCTTGAAATTGCTTATTTCTTTCCCTTGTCTCAAAAGTGAATGACTAGCTCAGGTTTGTCCAGTGAAGATGTCTATATTACAGATATCTAAAGTTTGATTAAATGATTCACATAACTTGTTATCACTAAACACCCTAAAAAAAGGTACTTTGTTAACCCTTCTTATCAGGGTCATTTTCTTCAGATGCTTTTTAGCCATGTGTAAGGATACTCTGTAAGCAGAACACATATGATTTAAAAGCGTAAAGCAAGTATTTATTAGCTCACCCACAAAAAAGATAGCTATGATGGAAGGAGTGGCTAGTAAAAGCAGTATTATGCTCCCTGTCCCAAAAAACTACCCAAAGGGTCTTTGCTGGCCAGATAAGGTTTGGTCAGGAATAAAATGGTCATCCTCCACTGCTTTCTGAAACAAATGCTCAAATTGCTGAGTTGCCTTTTTCTATTTAATTCTCCAGGTTTCTTTTTACTTTACAATTTTGTACCTTTCCATGGTGGTGTTTTTCCTCTTCAGTCCTTGAAAAACTAATGATTCCTGCTCCGACACTTGTATCTCTCTAACTTTACCTTTCCTACCTTGCACGATGCCACTGTGTGATCTTTCTCATTAGTCTTTCTCACAACCTAACAACTTCTTTAGAGGTGTAAACTGAGGATCCTCAGCTGGGTCATGCCAAAGCTTGGACTCCTGGACCATAGACAGTAGAACCCACAGAGTGGGACAGGACATGTGGGAGGCAGGGCACAGAGTGGGCAACACTTGTCTGCTATTTGTAGAAAATGTGAATCGTTCACTATCTGACATTTGAAGGCAACACACTCATCCACACACCCACAAAGATATCAAATGATGGTTAATAGCTGTCATTATAACTGTTGTAATTATACCTGTATGAATAAGTTATAAGACCCACAGATTAATTCTGCAGAAGGGTAGGAGTTTGGGGTCATATCTGTGGGACTGCTAAGAGTTGGAGCTACTATTCTGTTTAAGGGCAGTGACTACTAAAGTGCCTGTCTAAAGCCTACTTGCATCTTCCATTGCATTATTTGCCAACTTTTTTGTAAAAATATAAAAATTGCTATCTTAATTCCCATTTTACTGGCACATGCAATTATTCAAATTATGTAATTCTGAAGTTGTAGCTGTTCATTAAGCAATTCAGATATGAACATGCCTACTGCTGGTTACTCATAAATTGCTGTTATTTATAATGGGAATGACATTAACAGAGTGACTTAAGGGAATTTGGCTACTGTCAGGATTAGGTCTTTAAAATTTATTCATGAAAACCTTTGGAATGACGAGCAGTTCCTTAAAATACCTCATAATACAATATTCAAGAATCATTTTAAATTTAAAACACAACTAAAGAAATTAGTAAAGATTACAAGCTTTTTTAAGATATCCTCTTCATCAGAGAGTAAAATCAAGTTAGACTAACCCAGGCTGGTTTCCTAGTCTGGGTTTTGTGCCTGATCTCATAGCCTCATGTTTTTGGAGTTTAAAAAAAAAATATGATAATAAGGTCTTCTGAGGATCTTCTAGGTACTTTGCTAATATCAAACTGATTTTTGGCGTACCTTCTCTTTTTGTTTTCTTTATAATTAAGTATAGTGTGGAACTGTGAATTTTAACAAGACAGAGTATCAAATCAGAATTACTGAGGCATTAAAATTCTGCATTCATTGATTTAGTATATGTATAGCTTAAGCTCAGATTTCGTCTGTAGATAATATAGAGAGGCATACAGGTAAAAACAAAAGAAGGGAAAAAAGATGGACAGGAATATTTTGACTCTCAGCTCAAAATGTAAGAGAACCTTGCTGGGCTGGTGTTCTTTGGCCTTTCTCTGTACCATGCAGTATAGCGTGTATATATCTATAGTATATATACCATGCATACCATGTATTTTATATACCATGTTATATACATACTCAGAAATATTTTTGGGTTTGTAGCATATCATTGTGCTGGGAAGGAATACTTCTGTGGATCCTTCTTGACCAATGGTGGGATTTATCTCACTTGATTTTGGCCACCTAAGAGTCACCTAGGTTATACTAATTATATGTGTATGTAATGAAGATAAATAAGCTTCTTCACGAGGAAATTCTCTCTCTCTTTCTCTCCCTGCCCTGCCCCGCACTCCCTTCCCCCCCCCCCCCCCCCAATAGCTAGCTTAGATTTTTGGATGGAATTTATTTTACCAAACTTTATGCATTTGCAATTTTGATGTCAGCATGTGAGTTTGGTGCTAAGATTTCCATTAGAGTCAGGTTTGTTCCAGTTGTTAGTCAACGCAGTTAATGACAAACTTTAGATAAACCTCCCCTCACAGTACTTCTATCAGCATCAGTGCAAAATGTCAGTATTTTACCTAAAAATATTTTGTTCAAACATCCTGGTTTGACAGATTGTTGCCAATTCAGAATTATACTTAGATTTCTACTGAGTTTTTCCCAGGGACTGAAAAGTGATAATTTCTGTTCCCTACTGATTAATCTGCCTGGCTTTTTGGCTGCTTCTAGGTAACAACATGTGGTGCTGTAGTTACCTTTTTCCTGTCCATGGCGATAAGTGGGTTAAGAACTGGCTAATTCCCCTTCCCTTAGCTGGATCATCCCCAGGCTCCAGAAGCCCTCATCTTTTGGAGATACAATTGCTAAGATACTGAGAACACTCCTTTTCTCAAGAGGACTCAAACTGCTAGACTCTTCAATGGCAATAAGTAGTTTTGCTCTATGCCCTTATGTGGTGGCTTGACCTTGGCTACCAACTAAGCACCCACCACCTGCTTGTTCACTTCCTCCTGCAGCAGAGGGGAAAACAAAAGCGAGAAAAACTCATAGGTCAAGATAAAGACAGCTTAATAAGTAAAGGAGAAAAAAAAAACCAAAAAACAAAAAAACCCACCCAAATGATGTAAAGGATCACCTCCCACCACCAGACCAATGCTCAACCAGTCTCCGAGTAACAGCTACTTTAGAAAGACTCCTCCTTCCCCCCAGTTTTTATTGCTGAGCATGATGTCATGTGGTATGGATTATCTCTTCAGTTGGTTTGGATCAGCTGTCCCAGCTGTGTCCCCTCTCAGTCTCTTGCCTATCTCCAGACTACTCACTGGGGGGGCAGAGTGAGAAACAGAGAAAGCCTTTATGCTGTGCAAGCACTTCTCAGCAATAGCTAAAACACTGGTGTGTTACCAATACTGTTTTAGTCACAAATCTAAAACACAGCACCATATGGGCTGCTAAGAAGAAAATTAATTCCAGCCTAGGCTGACCCAGTACACCTTAAATGAAATTATGAATGAAAGCACTGGGAGTGATTCAGGTATGCAAACATATGCATTTAGTGTTATGGCTGGCAGATGTAACACAAGACCTACAGGAGACACATGGCCTTTGCAGTGACAGGTACTCTAGGTCATCCACAATGGCACAGGACACCGGTGTTTACCCAAAGTTGAATTCCACCCATTACTGTTATGACACTAAAACCAGTTAATTTAGAAGATTTTGTCATTAATTAGAGGAAGTTCTTCCTTAGGCATTAAGAATGCATTAAGCTCTAGCAGGCAATTTTCCATCAGACTTTCTCACTTCAGTGTTGCACTAACTAGAACTTAAAAACTCAAATTTCTGTGTAGTTAAAAACTTAAACAAATTAATGAGTTTCAGCTAGAGTGAATTATCATATAATTTAGAACGCATACATATTTCAGGACATGTGACAAAAGCAAGGCAGTTCATCAAATTTCATCTTTATGGCTCCTGAGGCTTAACAGCAGTGGATCTGTTATTGTAGAGAAAACAGAGTGACAATTGATTAAATCTGACTAAATTGTTAAAAATCTGAAAGCCAAGAACAGTTGATTCTATATAATACCTAGTTATGGTCAAACCATTAGAAGAAGGAAATCTCAATGTACCATAGGGATCAGTAAAAGGACAACATTTATGAAGCAGTTTCTTAAAAAAATCTTTTCAGTGCATACAAATAGAAAAGAAAAAATCATTATATTATTTCAAATGGACTGTATTGCTAGTTTCAGAGATTACATTGAAAACTTTTGAGGGAAAGCTGGTGGGTTGCTTTGCAATACAAAAAGTAAAAATAGTTTCGTTATTCAGAGCTGACGTGATGGTCTTTTCTTAGTCTTATTTATATCTAGCAGGACAATTTTGGTGCTGCTTTGATTTTGCAGTGGGAAATGCAACTAGGTCACAGGATATAAAATTTCATTTACTTCTATCTTAAACAAGTAACTTCTGTTTGATGGAAGTACATCTTCCAGGGAGAAATCCAGTTTTCACGTGAAGACATCAAGAGATGAAAATTGTGCTGTTTCTCTTCATGCTATATTTTAATGAGTAACTATTCTGAGTGTTCCTTGAATTTATCTGACTTCACTCTTTGCTGGTTCTTGTTATGCTCTTGTCTGCTACATAAAAAGAACTCTTTTAAAACATGGCTACTCTTTCTTGTGAAAGTGCTTATGCCCTTAATTAGGTGACTTTTTATGTTGTTTTTTATAAGATAAATAGCTTAAGGTCTTGACATCTGTCACTAGAAGGCCTTTTTGTATAGTTGGGAAAAAAAATTAAATTCTATTCTCTATTCTTATAATAACAGCAACTTTTTTTTTAAAGAATGGCAACAGCACAGTTGCATGATTCCACTAATACTATCACACGTGCTAAATACAAACATTACCTTACTTACCCCATTTGTCCCTCTGTGAATGGCACTAGTCCTTTTTGCAAAGACATCATGCTGGTAAATCACATTATTCTGTTTTCAACTTCTATCCCACAAAATCCTTTCCAGAGTCATTGTTATGAAAGATGCAGTTTTCCATTCTGTAGGTGTGGTGTTCATTCCTGTTCCAAACCTCTAACTCCCCTCGTGGCCATATCAAAATCAATTTGTTTGCATGGTCCCAGCACGCTGCTGTGTTTAACTACCCTATGTTAAAAAATTCTGTATTTCTGTGTCCCGTCCCAAGCTCTTGCCCACCGCAATACTACTCATGGGGTAGGGAGCACGGGGTCCATAGAGTGAGAAACAGAGAAAGCCTTGACACTGTGCATTTTTCAGCAATAGCTAAAACATTGGTGTGTTATCAACACTGTTTCAGTCACAAATACAAAGCATAGCACCGTACGGGCTGCTATCAAGAAAATTAACGTCATCCCAAGCAGACCCAGTACAACCAGTTACTCTCAAAATACCTACAAAATCAGGCCAATAATGGGGCATTAACTTTTAACTTGGAAATCACCAGTATGATACTTGTAGTCTGCAAGTAGATTCCTCTCCCCTATATTTTTGCTCAATTATAGAAGAGATGCCCTCCCCACAGCCACCTTCTTTTCAGAAGCAAATGTGTTTTATAGCTATCTTACAAGCAAGAGAAAGCTTGAAAGCTGGAAATCATAGTTCTGTGCTGAGTACGATCCACTTCGACATAAAGATTTTATGCAGCATTATATTATGGCTCAGCAAGAATAAGAAAGTAAGATGCACTGCACTTTCAGTGGTTGTTTTTGACTTCAAAACAGCATTACTGAAATCACAGACAGTGGAACTACTCCTACCATGTAATTTTTTTCAGCCTTATGGGTAACACAAAGCACAGCTTTTAATATTCTGAGATTTTTTTTTTTTTTTTTTTTTTTATATAGGCGATTAAATTGCTTGGATCTGCCCCAATCTCTGCTGCCACAGGGAAAGAGCAATTGTTTGTGGGCACACTGTATTATTATATGGTGAACATGGACTGAGGAGGAAACATAATTTCACTTGTTGAGCATTTGGGGGCTTTCAGCATAAGAGAAGCAACAGCTTCAGTCTGCTAGCTAGAGGAGAAATATGAAACCCTCCAAATGCAAACAAGTGGCAGAGGAATATATTTTCATATTTACACTATTGGTTGATTTCTTATTATTCACATTTTTATTCAATAGGTTCTTAATCATCTTTACAGTTATGTGTCTTCTAGGTCACACACAAAGCCAGAGACAGGCACTTTGAGTGGTGTTTCATTTAAATTTAAAAGCTTTCTAATTACATCATTAGGAAGTAGAGGAGCGTTTAATCTTAACCTATCCATTTTAGTAGTCCATATGTAAGGCTCCATCATGACAGCATCTGAGTATCTCATTACCTTTATTGTAATCATTCTCACAACATTTTAAGGAGGTAGAGCTGAGGCAAAAAGAGCTAAAGGCCAAAGCAATAAAGAATTATGTGCTATATTCTTAAAGATAGCTTCCTTCTCTCTCTGTAGAATTAAATCTGCATTTCTTAACTCTCAAAAATGTACATGAATGAACAGTCTACAGCTTATTCATAAAAATGCTGTAGAAGCAAGTAAGTATGGTCCTTTCTTATGTGGAAGAGGAAAGACACGTGGATTCTCCTGAATCCATAGTTAGTCCTAGGAGTTACTGTCTTTATCTGGGTTAGGGTAATACAGGCTTCTGATCTATCTTCTGAGGACTGAACATGAGCCAGCAGTGTGCTCAGGTGGCCAAGAGGGCCAATGGCATCCTGGCTTGTATCAGAAATAGTGTGGCCAGCAGGACAAGGGAAGTGGTTGTCCCCCCTCTACTCAGCACTGGTGAGGCTGCACCTTGAATACTGTGTTCAGTTTTGGGCCCCTCACTACAAGAAGGACATTGAGGTGCTGGAGCATGTCCAGAGGAGGGCAACAAAGCTGGTGAAGGGTTTAGAGAACAAGTCATACAAGGAGCAGCTGAGGGAGCTGGGGTTGTTTACTCTGGAGAAGAGGAGGCTGAAGGGAGACCTTACCACTCTCTACAACTGCCTGAAAGGAGGCTGTAGCGAGGTGGAGGGTCAGTCTCTTCTCCCAAGTAACAAGTGAGAGGACGAGAGGAAACGGCCTCAAGTTGCACCAGGGGAGGTTTAGGTTGGATATTAGGAAAAACTTCTTCACCGAAAGGATAGTCAGGCACTAGAACAGGCTGCCCAGGGAAGTGGTTGAGTCCCCATCCCTGGAGGTATTTAAAAGACAGGTAGATGTGGTGCTTGAGGACATGGTTTAGTGGTGGACTTGGCAGTGTTAGGTTAACAGTTTGACTTGATGATCTTAAAGGTCTTTTCCAACCTTTACAATTCGATGATTCTATGACTGTTCCCATGCTTTATAGTGAAATGCAATTGGATATAATTTTGTCCCCTCTGCTCACTGTCTTAACACTTTTCAAGAGAAAATACTTGCATTTTATATTAACTGAAGTCAAAATAGTACTAGAGTTGACAAGCCTGAGAGATTTCAGAAGTAATGTAGAAAAAATACATCTTTTTCAAGATACTGAGAAATTACCTCGTTTCCGAAATTTCCTGGTTTTCCTGTTTCTTAAGAAAACTGGATACCTGAAAGCCAGGAGGCATTTAAAGCTTTTGAACTAAGTTATGGTCTATATTGTTTAAAAATGACAATTAGCAGCCTAACACATACATTCAGAAGGTAAATTAAATAATAGTGAAAATCAACTACATCTTTCCTAAATTTTGAAAACGTAATTAATTCCATAGTCATAGATGTTTTGAAATTCTTTCGGAGAACACCACTTTTATTTTTTTCCCATGTATTATTTAGAAGTAATTACAAGTTTATTGGGAGGAAAGTGTCTTAATGAACATTATATGCATGATACTACTTAAAAGCAAAATGTTTTCCTTATTTTTATGTCAAGTAGAATGCTAGAAAAGACGGAAATCGCTCATGGAGAAATTTGGTTTCAACCATTCCCCTGCTTTTCATACACTGAAGAACTTTATGGAAAATGAAACCTGAGAGCTCTAGTTCCATGATTAGATTTATTAAAATGAGTAATAATTAGGAAAAAATGATTGCTAAAGCAACATTTAATATGAATAGCTAACACCGAAACCTCCTGGAAACATCCTAAGTAGAACTCACAATAACTGGGTTATAGCATGCATACCATCCATATCTGTCCAATTAGGATATTTTCTGGTGTACCTATTATGTGAGAAAAGGATTCTCCAAGAGTTTTTAAGTCATTGACACAAGACGCCTTCTCACTTAGAGATGTTTTAGTGAGACCTCTGAACAGAAATGAAAAGTGAAATAATGAGGAAAGGAATGACAATGTGGTGACAAAATTCATGCAGGCTGTAATGAATTTTTGAGTGTGAGTACAGTCTTCTGCTGTGAATAAACACTGAGCTTAGCCTCAAATTTTGTCAGATGAACACAAACCCACAAGCACTATATTCATTACTGAAATTTCAGGTAGTAAAGGCTTGAGAAAGAATGCATGGGAGACAACATATTCATAGAATTCGAAGAAGCTTATGTATTTTTTCCACCCTATAAAAAATGTGTCAGGAGGGTTAATTCTTCAACTCTTGCTTTTGTTTGAAACATTTTCTGGAGTCTTGTCTAAATGGTACTTAGCACAGTGATTAAACAAGCACCTAGCTGGCAATTATTTCTCCATTCTGAAACAGTTGCTTTGGACTAGAAGAGATTTAAACTGGTAATTACTAGGATCGATCTCACTATGTCCTCCATGTTAATGGCAAAATAGATAGTGTAAATATTTCAGAAATGGACTGTATAATAAATAAAAGGTAGCTATTAAGAAATAGTTTCTTAAGTCCATGTAGATGCCTTCTACAAGTGTGCCATGTCTTTTAAAGCTTGCAGAGGAATGCTGTGTTGGGGAAATGAACACAGTGAGTGCTTTGGATAGAAAGAGATCTGTCTGGCTTAGATGCCTGCCACCAAAATATTAAGTGTTTAGAACTTGGTTAACAACCTATGGGGACAAGTGCTTTTCAAGATAGAAATTCCATATGCTTATGAGTACAGGGAACAATGGGAAATGCAAGGGTCTCCATTCACTTGCAGTTCAGTCTGCCTAGACTTCTGAGAATGATCTTATGAAGGGAAATACTGCTGTTGTTGCAGGGATGTTGCCTGCCTTCTGCTTTCTAGTTACACAGTGGAATCATCCAAGGGTACTGTAATCAGCAGGTCATGAGACATCTTGACTGAAAGCCACTTTGTAGCCCAAAATGCAAGAACCACAGGGACAGCAGAGACATCAGGAAAGAATTTGCTTGTATTCTAGTGGCAAGGACACCTAACTGGACATACCTCGCGTTTTCCAAATGTTTTCCCTGGAACAGATCTGCATTTCATACTAGAACAGTATTAATAAAGAAATAAAACTCTTTTAAGCACACAGACTACAAGTAAACATCTTCCCACCTTCTCCCCTTCTTTGCCTGCTGACTGCCTTCACTCAATGAAACTAGGATTCCATCCTGGGATGTAAGACCATGTTCTGTAGAGTCTTCCATTGGACAGAAGTAAATTGAAACTGCTTTCACAAAAGAGAAGAGCCAGTAAATTATACCCAGATGTGTGGGATCAATATATTCTATTAATTGCCTGACTGTCTACCCTTCTCAGTCCCCTTACGCTGTGGATATGTTGGATGACTGAAATTTTCACTGAAAGGATTATTCCACATTATATCACATCAACAATTTCATATATAACCAGTGAAATTTATATGGTGAAAAGCACAGATAGAATCCCGAGTTGATATAAACCAGGAGCCAATGAGGCTGAGTTTGTTTTCTTTGATAAAATAAAAAAAAAAAAAAAGAACAAAACCTAGCTCAGGGAAAAAAAAAAACCACCAAAACCCAACAAAACCTTGTATGTCTATTTTAATATGAAGAGGACATCTCAGAAAGCGTGATATTGCTACATAATGTAGTTCTCTTTTCCAGTACTGTTCATGTATTGAGGTGATACTAGTAGCATATTGACAAGTGGACTTAGTGGGTGGGCTATAACAAGAAGTTCAGAATTTCTACCGTAAAACATTCAGATCTTTTTTTTGTAATTGTAGGAAATCCTTAAGGAAACCTACCAGGAAACCTACCAGGAGATTTTCAAGAGCAGTTAAGAATGTTTTAAGGCTGACTGTGTTGAAGAGTAAACTTTTCATTGTTTTTAATGAAAGCACAGGTAAGCCAACACAGACTCTGTAAAATCCCAATGTGAATTAATAGCATAGGCTTCTTTCTAGACAATCTTAAACTGAAAGAGAAAATAGATTTCACTGTGAAAAAGGAGAAATGGAGAATATATTTATCTTACCTTCTTCTCCCACTTGTGAAGCCAATGGTTTTCTTCTGTCACCTTCCAACCTCACAATCTTAAATCCTTTCCCTCTTTACCACCCTCAACTCTCTCATCATTTTCACCAAGTCTATGTATACCTGACAATTTTCTCTCCATCTGAAAGTCTGACAAGGTCTTATTTTCCCTGTTATAAAAGTGGGGGTGCAGTTTAGCACACAACTGTCTGAAGTGTAAACATAAAAAGAGGAAATAATTTGATGAAGGTCTACTTAGTATGAGCTCTGGCACAGTGAGTTATTTTTTTATTTCCATATAGAACCCAGAAGACTAGTTTGGTCCTTCATGGATTTATGTAATTGCCTAACAGAATACATAAAATATATTCTAACTGCTTGTTTTCTAAATCACACCAACTGAATGAAACACCTTTTCAAACCTCTTGGCTATGATGACACATAAGCTCTTTCTGTTGCAGTTTTTGTAATTTGGGAGAGTTTTTCTGTGTCCTAGTGTCTATACATTCCATCCACACCATTTCAAACATCAGGTTAATTGTTTTTCTTCTTTTCACTCTGGCTTTAATTCCTATAAAATGTTTTGGGTATTAAAGGTAGCCATTTGGTGGTCACTTGTGACTGATTTAGGAATAGTAAATTATTGAACCACTCAGTTAATATTTTATGCAAAAATATATGCATTATGTAACCACAAAACTTAAAATAGATTTGTTTATTTGTTTGTTTGGGGGCAGTATTATGGCACCCAGTGTCTGTATTTTTCTTAAGATTCATTACCAGATTGAATTTTTTAGTTAGAAGTGTTGGAAGAAACTCAGCAGAAGTCGGGCCATTCTGACTCTCTGAAAAGCAAGATTATCTATCTGTGACTCCCATTTTCTCACTCTTATTTTGTCACCATTATTTTACTACTTTGAAAAGTATTAACTTCCAGTACTCAATTAGTCCTGTTGTTTGTTATTCATAATGCACCTGTTTGCCACTCTCGGCACCCATACAGTAAACTGTTGACAGCAAGTCTTCTTGACACAGAGATGTGGGGTTTATCTTGTGGAGGAAAGGAGAGAAGAAAAAATAAAATACCACATCTGAATAAAGTGTGCTGAGAAGGCTGCTGTCAGCAACCTAGTGAAATCATAGATGTTTTACTGAAGGAAGTGGTTCAGTCAAAGTTCAAAATATGTGTTTGCTGGGCAAACATCCCTAAGTGGCAGAGAAGGACATTTGGAAACCATGCCTCCATAAAATCACTCATCTCTATAAAATGGACTATACCATAGACAGGAAGAAGGTGGAACATTTTTGATTGCATTTTTTCCCCACATCATAGGATGCTTCATACCACTTCATCCATATTTACATAGCCTTAGGGATCTATAAACACTGCAGAAGCAATGTGTTGTGCCTATAAGCTTCCGTTCTACTGTGGATTTGTGTCAGTCACTGCTTATTGCTAACTGCCTGCCTGTCTCTCTGTAGCTGTACAGTAATTCACTATGGAGTTGTCATACTGGAAGAGAATTGTTCTGGTTGAAACTGAGCCATTTTGTTCCACCTTACATTGTTCTGACCCTTTTGTTCTGTATAGGAGTCTGGAGAGAGTGAGAATCTCCTTCTGGTTGTATTACTTTTAAGTAAGGATTTTATTTACACTAGATATATTGTCTTACTAACAAGTCTAATTGTCATCCTCTGTTTGCTTATGTGGCTAATGATTGTTTTGGGCAGAGGAATTTTGTTTCAGAGCAAGCCAATGCTTGGATATAAATACATTCAATTATATGACCTTTCACTTTTGATGGTATATATATATGAGTTTACAACACCTTTTGTTAAAAATTGTAGATCCTTAATTAGATAATCTGATTATAAGCCTCTGCTAGACTGTATTTTGGCAAGTAGAACTATTGTCAAGTATGATATGCCATAATTTACCAGCATTAAAGATGGACTTGAATCTCTCTTTCCAGCTTTTCAAATATCAGTCTGATAATATCGCTATCAGTTTCTTCAAAACATTACAATACAGATACTCTGGATTTAATAGATTTAAAGCCATAACCTTCTGCAATGTTTCTAATTTCCTAGTAGTCAAATTATGTTTGTAATCTGTTAAAACTCAAGTCATTGTGTCATATTTAACAAATATAATTTCTTTGCTTACAATTCTCTACTTCAAAGTTATGTTTTCTGTTCCCTGAATTTACAAATAGCAAGAATACAAGTGCAGTATATACTTTTTTCTGGAAGTTTTATTTCATAAAAATAAAACATTTCATATCAACCATTACATATAGGCCTACAGTTTCTACATGCATTGACACAAGATCATTTGCTAGAAAATTTCTGCACTTCAACATGTTTCATTCTTTTCCCTCCCCTTCTATATTCAGTTGAGGGGAAAAAGTTGCAGTACTAACCTATCTTTTTTGGTTTTAGTCCTAATATTTGTCACACACACTTGCGTCAACTTCACCTTCTTCACAGTTTCATGTTTAATACATTAGAAAAAGATGCCATCTGCAACATAAAGTTTGCCTACAAAATAGTTATGAAGACTATTTCTGTAGTGTGAAAACTAACAAATGCCCGTGATGCTTTTGCAGAATTTTTTCTTGTGCCTTCTATATTGACAGAACACTTCTGTCAGAAACTGAACAAGGTTTCTAATTCTATTTGCATGGCCAACATCAGATTTCAGTGCTTTTACTCACGCTATTGAAAACTCCAAGCAGGTTATATCTGCTGCCACTACAATCTTCCAGATTGATATTCAAGTTTCAAAATCATACATCTATAACTGAAATAGCAGTCTCCTCAGTCTCTCTGCTAACTCCTTTTCTATCGTTGTCACTAGCACCTGAGGATATCCTTTCATGGTGATGTCTGACAATATTAGTCACATAAATAGAAAAAAAATATTTGGCAAGTATGCACTAGAGTTAGAGACACTTTCATCTTTGTGCATACTGATGGTAAGTTTAGATTAAGGTTTAGAATGTATAATAGAGGACCCTGGTATATACAGAGTGGCCTCAAGAACTTTTTTACAAGCTTCAGTTGGAAACATCCATTCTCTCATGCCTGAAGGGTGGATACCAGTTTTCTTTATCAACAGAGATTTCTAGATATGCTGTTTATTTCTTATTTCTTTCTGGTGTACTAGACTATATCCTCAGGTGGAAGATAATGAGAAATGTGAGTCAGGATTTACAATTAAATTTACTGAGCTCTCATAATTGAGTCCATAGCATAACATAAAATAAAGTAATAGATACTAGCAGCCAGAAAGAAAACAAAGATCTGAATCAGTGTTGGAGCTTATAAACATGCCTTGTATTCAGCATCACTTTTATATTTGGCAGAGGGCTCTTTAGAAAATTCTCTTGCTCCATATATGGATTTTATTCTCATGGAAACCAGAATACATATGGGGAAATGTAAACTGAATGTTAGCCATGGCACACACCCAAACGTGGGAGATGGAAAACACTTCTAGGTCTGTTAGCATAAATAGCTAATATTTTAACTGAATATTTTAACTGAGGCTGAATTGTAGCTTGAGGCTGAATGTTTATTTCAGTCAGCTAACAAAAACTCATGTAAATAAGCAATTCTGAAGTAAAACTAAAATGTTCCAGAAAGCATAACACTTCCACGTGACTACCTAAAATGTCCAGTTACCTGACTCAGTCAGAAAATGATGTAAACACTGCCTGCTTATAGAGCATATAGAATGCCACACTCATAGTGGGTCATATTCCTACTGATCTAGGCTTGCAGAAAGCAAAGTGCTAGCAGCAGTACTACTTACAGATTTAATACTGCGGTATACTTGCATAATCACATGAATATGTGAGTGGTGCCCAGTGAAAGGACAATAGGCATTGGACACAAACTGAAATACAAGAAATTCCACTTTTTTTAGTGTAAATGTGATCAGACCCTGGAATAGGTTGCCCAAAGAAGTTGTAGAGTCTTTATTGTCAGAGATGTTCAAAACCAACTCAACACAGTCCTGAACAAGCTGCTCTAGCTGACCTTTTTCTGAGGAAGGGTTCGGACTACATGATATCCAGAGGTCCTTGCCAACCTCAACCATCCTGTGATTCTGTGGTTTTATGGTTCCTTTCCAAGACACAAGAAGGTTGCTTTCAGTTTGTTACCTTACTGCAGTTTTACTGCATTATTTCAGTGAATTCACTCTTTCTATACTTACACTTATTTTTCCAATAATTTCTCTTCTGTGGATGGTTAACTGAAAGTGTTTATTTTGTTCTCAGACCAAATAAGTGTAAGAGTCTTAAAATCAGATTTTCAGTGTGGGTCTGTGAGTGGTAGTTATTGAGTATGAGTTACTAATCCATTTTTTGTAAATATTACTTTTTTATTTTCTTAATTCACCTCTTAGAAACACTCCTATGAATACATTCCATTGTTAATAACAAGGGAAGTGAACCCTGTGGACTTCAATTAGCTTCCCAAATTAAATGAAGATTCATACTTTTCTTTACAACATTTTCCAAGTTCTAGTCACACCCAAATTTTGTACTATTGTTTTTCCTAAGTGGGAGCTATTGGCTTTGTATGAAATCTGGCTCTACCAATAGGGGAAAGAATGAGTCAACTACTTCTTTACTACTCTATCCAGGTGTGGTATATAAAAATGAGCCTAACTGAGAAGTAGGTACATATTTGTATGTGTACATTCATAAAAATAAAAGGAAAAAAAATAACAAAACTGGATAACTCACTTTAAGTATCTTGCATGTCTCATTGTCTTTCAAGACACACTGTGAAGAACGTTATTAAGTTATACTGCCTCTTGTTAAGAACCATTAATGGCCTGATTTATCTCCAGAGAAGATATGGACTCTACAGGAAGGACATTAGAAATTATTGCAAGAGCTTGATAATTTAATTGTTTCCCTATTTTCTCTTTTTTTCTTTTTTTCTTCTTTTTTTTTTTCCCCAGAGCTGCCAAAGCGTGGTGCAAAAATACCTTTTTAGCCTCTTTCCTCAGGTATCTATTCCAGATGGTTTTGTGTAAATAACAATAAAAATCAAAATTCAACAACCCACTTGTGTGGGACAGAGATTGATATGACGTATCTGGTGCTTTTAATTCAGATTTTCTCCTCAGTAGCAACTGAGTCTCCTCAGTTACTTTTCCTTAAAAGAGTGACACAACTACACACAATGAAGTATTTTCTTTCTTTTTCATTCAAATAGAACTTGATGCTACCTCAGAGTGGAAAACTTTTCAGGCACCAGGAAAACATTATCAAACCACCAAATGCAGTCCTAATACGAGGGCATCTCTATGCTAATGTTCATGATCAAGAGCTGTTGAGGCAGGGTGGGCTTTGCTTATTATTTCAATCTGAAAAGTAAAATTTAACAATGAAAAAAGGTTTGGGAGCTCTGAGGATCTGAGTTATTCCCACTCTGGCCTGGGGCAAGTGCAATCTAAGAGAAATGCTCCAAAGTATCTGTTAAGCATGAGTATGAGAAAGGTGCAGAGGCTGTAGAGTAAAGATAAATGAAACGTTGAATCCATTAAAAGGACTTTGTGGCATTTTCTCTTTTAACCTTCCTGATCTCCTGTACTATGATCTGTATGAAGATGCTGAAAGGAACATTTCTTAAATTTGCTCTAATAACCACTACTTAAAGTGAGCTCATCACAACAATTTTGCAAATACAGATTTGTCATAGCTATATTCAAATTTAAAGAGGTTATTGCATTAATCCAGTCTAAGACTTTGCAGAAAAATAAATCCAGTGAACTCATTCAAGACACTATGCTCCATATCATCTGCATTAAATACATGAATTAAATATGTGACACCAATGGCATTATAAGACTAAGATGAATATGTAAGCAGAAGCAGCCATGGTTGTTTAAAGTTTTACAGAGTCTAAATTGCAAGGTCATTTCCATAGTGATAAAACCAAAGTTAAAAAAAAAAAAAAACAAACCTGAAGACTTTATTTTTTTCACTTTATGTCTATACAACTATTAAAAATGCACTCAGATATTTTTTTATCTTTCTCATGCTAAAAGCAACTCTGGACTTTTTTTCACAAAAAGGAAGAGCACATGATACTTATCTAAAATGCCAAAGTGATTTATATAGTAAGTTTTGTGAAAACTTTCAGGATTTATTCATTAAAAGTGCCATTTCTGAATATGCAAGTTTCATATAATGCTTGTATTTCCTAGAAGATAAGTGAATCACTTGAGGAAAGCTGCTTGCACATTTTGCAGAAATCTTTCATAACACACACTATCTCAAAAGCAGAATATATTTAATATGTTGGTGATCATGAATCAAAGAGATGCAGCTTAGCTTATAGTAAGTGTTAAATCTTCATATGTTTACCTAGAAATAATTTACAAAATGCTCCTATGATTTAGAAAGTTTGAATTCTATTTTCAAGGTAGAGAGAGACATGTGAACTTTTTCCATTCTTCATCCAAAAATGTATAGGCAGTCTGTATACACACATTAAGCCTTAGAGAGTCTAATTAAATTGGAAATGATAGCTATATATATTTAACAAATGTTTAAATGGAGAAGAGACTTACAAAAACTGAACAATAAGTCTATGGCAAAACCAGCCTCCAGACTCAGTTCAAAGCCCCCTTTCAAACACACTTTTAGAACTTATTTACAAATGTGATCTCTTTTCTGACCAATTGTGTCACATGTATTCTTATTTTAGGCTACCTAAAATTTCATAAAATTGTTATACAGAAGGATTAGGTAGTGAGATCATTGCTTATTTTACTTTTCATCTGAACTAAAAAAAAGATAAATTCAGGTCAAACTTCTCTATAAAATTGTATGAAGGGTTGTAGCTCTAGCACTTTGCTCTCCACATGCATGGAGAATTCTGCTTTCAGTTAGTTAAATAAAATTTCAGAAGTACACAGATGTTCAGAGGTATAATCTTCTACTCATTTAATAACTTCAATCTTATTAAGTATTACTATGGGCTTGTATGAAAACAGGGATTCTAAAGGATGAAGAAGATTTATTTTTGTAATTTTAAAATTGGAACACAATTAAAGCAGAAATGAATAACAAATAACCCTGGTACTTAGGTTATACATAAAGAAAAATGAGTCTGTTCACTACATAGGTTAGAAGAAGTTAATATTTTCTTACACACAAGACAGTACATTATTTTAATTAGTATTATTTTATTATAATATTCACCACTCCATGATACATGTTTGAAGAAAACTTCAGCTTTAGTATTACAGATTGTTTCCTAAGCAGCTGTACATGTAATCTCTGAAATGCACCTGCTCACCTTGTTCCAGTATGGCCTGATGTACAGAGCCTCCAGACCAGTAGATTTCTTGCTGGGACCCAGCTGGTGCCCGTGCTGTCTTCCCAGATTCAGAAGAATCTAAATAATCTCCTGTTTGCATACAATTTGTCTCTCCCAGAGCACCTGAGAATGAGGAACTAAGGCAGGCCCCAGATATTGGGCTTGATCCTTCCTTCCTTCCTTCCTTCCTTCCTTCCTTCCTTCCTTCCTTCCTTCCTTCCTCCCTCCCTCCCTCCCTCCCTCCTTCACCCCCTCCCTCCTTCACCCCCTCCCTCCCTCCCTCCCCTCCCTCCTTCCCACCCTCTCACCCTCCCTCCCTTCTGCCCTACTGGTTGTATCCATCTGAAACCATTTTTATCATGGATGATGTCAAACTACCAGAATACATTTCCTCAGGAGAAAAGTCCTAAAATATCAAAACTGTCTTCTTGGTGTCTCCCTAAATCTTTCACATGAGCTATCATGGATTTCATTCAGTCCAAGAATTTCAGAAGGGAAATTCAGATATCCTGTCAACATCTTAAAAGAATAGCTTCTACAATCAATTATATTTTATGTGAGAAGAATGCAGCATGGGTCCCATTTTTCTATGCCATTCCTTTTTATTTTTGACCAAGACAATTACAAATAAAAATACATAACAGGAAAACTTAGTCCAAATGAACTGAATGTGAAAGCTCTCTTCTTTTTCTTCCAAAGCCCTCATGATTCTTTTCCTGACATCAACACTTTTTAGCCCAAACTAGACCTGCCTTTCATAATTACCACAACTACAACAACACAAGAAAGAGACCTGAGACTCCAAATTCCTTTTAGAGTCCCTCTCAAAAACTTCTAAGTCCATTCCTATTCTAAATCTGATTACGATTCATATTCCATTGACGATGAAAGGAAGAATAGATCCTTGGCAAATTTTTCATTGCAGTCACTGTGAAGACACATTTAACCTAACATTAAACTGAACAGCTTCATCTGTGGAAGATGGGAACTCAGCATGGATTAGCCTACATCTCACTGCACCACACTTCAGTGACAGCATCATAAGCATACTATACAGAAAAAAAATTTCTGAACTGAGACCTTTCTCTGTACAAGGATCATATTGCACATTTGTTATAAAAGAAAATGACATGCCAGAAAATGAAAAAAACCCACCTTCTTTACCCCTTCTCACACTGAAGTTTCTCATGTCATGTCATGTGTAGCTGTCCTTAACATCTCTCATTTCAAGACAAATGTGACACCTGCGTAATACTGGTATATTAGGCATATGCCCTAGCTCCTAATCAAAATATACTAAGCACTGACTTTAGCAAAGGTATATGAGGTAAACCAAAGTGTTTCTGTGCAGATTTGGCCAGAAAGCCAGATTAGCAGCATATTTTGTAGTTCAAATCCAGTACTTTGTCATCATTATTATTTTAAGAAATAATAATTAATTATCTTTTTTTTTTCTCCTTAAACTTAATTTCACATCGGAAAATCTCAGTTCCATGCTCTAAATGACCAAGTGAGTATGATTTAGGAGTTTTACAGGGTTCAAATTCACCGTGTCATACTGCAGCTTTTGAGCATAATTTCCTCTGAACAACTGCTTAAGTAAATTGAATTTATTATTATTAGTCTTCAGTTAAGACAATTTGGAAAGAGCACATTCTTCTGAACCTAAAACATGACCAAATGTACACATTCATAACTTGTTTTCTTATCAGCAAAATCTTCTGAACTACTACCTAGAATTCAAGGTATGATCGGTAACACTGTTTCCTTGTCAAAATATCATGTATTCTTCTGACTTTCAGAGACTGGTTCTGCATTTTCTTGCTTAATTCAACTTCTTCTCATTTCTTCCTTTAAGTGAACTCCTTTTCACATTCCCCATATGGAGTCTGCAGAAGTCTTTTTGAAGAAAAAAACCTTCTTACTTAACCTTATCAGCTGTCTTGAGAAGGTTACGTCTACCCTCCCTATCTTAATTCTTGTTTGCTTCTCTCATGAGCTCTACTGACCTAATAATCTGGGGGATTAGTGGAAGAAAATGGTGGCTAAAATACATCACCTCAGTTAATCTGTTCAGACAGCGTAAGTATTGTGCACAGGTTTCAGAAGCTGAGTCAAATCAGAGTTCAGGTTCGCAAGTCTGAATACAGAGAATATTCATGTATGAAAGACCAGAGTTCTAAAGCTAAATTACTTTTCCCTTACACTTGTCATTCTATATCAAAGCTTACAAGGCATAGGGTCCCTTGATAGAATAAGACATTCTGAGAAGTTCTTAATGTGAAACAGCTGCTTTTGAATCATTTACATATTCTTCATACTGAAAGTAATATTTTGAATACCTAGCTACTAAATGGTAAGACTTTGTGAGAAAGAGGAAGGGTCCTAATTCTTCCCAAAAGTCATTTCATTTCTCCCTGGGCATAGAAGAGTATGAAGAGTAGCCCCTGGAAACTAGATTATCTCATTTGTCTGCAAACAGGCAAAATAGCCAAAAGAAATATTGTCCAATGTGGAGAGAGAAAGCTGGGGTGGGAGAAAGTATATTTCTCTTCAAATTACAAGCTACAAAAACAACCTATGGACATGGGAAACAAATAAGGTTTTAGAGCATCTTCATCTTCTCTGAATTTCAGGAAATTGTGGAAGACAAACTCTTAACTTGATAACAATATAAGTTGCTCGTCCATAGATTTTATCCTAAATTCTAGTAGTAATTCAGAACTGCTTCATGGCCGCAAAACTCTTCTTAGTGCAGGGAAACTAATTAGGTCTCTGCTCTACTATCATGTGAAAATTGTTCCACTAAGCAAGTGGCACCATCTCCTGTTTATTTCTCCTAATCTATTATGTTTCCCTTCTGTTTTAATGAGAAATTTCTTCCTGAAAACAGGAAGTCTCACAGTGTTTTAAGGCTGATAGTATTTTAATATATTTGGTTAAAAGTTAATATTTTAATGTTGCTTTAGAAGTGAAATGAGACTCAGATTGACTCTGCTCTTTGGTATCTCTGTCACCATGAATTTATGGAGCTGGGAGAAATCAAATATATCCAGTTGATTCTGAATGGGTGTGTAGGTTTGCAGTAATTACTTCATGAAAGGTTTGTGAAGCATCTATGGCTAGATGGAGCAGAAAGAGACTCAAAATGGACAAGTACATAATTCAAAGGGAAGGTCAGAGGTGACTGGCATATTTCTTACCTCGCTGAATTTATAAATCGCTTCCATTTTTGCTACTCTAATTACAAATTATATTGCTGTGACTTGACATCACAGGGAAGCATGTAAAGGAGTGGCATTTGTATTTCCTTACTCTAAATGAAAATAAAAGCAAATTAAATAAGACTAAACAGAATGTAATAAGATGTGGGGTCAGATATCTCTTACTGGCTATACATAGTTACACTTTAGGCCAGTGTACTTCTACAGCTATATGTTTCCAGAGAAAAGTAAAACCTAATCTCTGTCATATGCCATATACTTCAAATAAACCATAAAACATTATCCAGAAGCAAAAGTCTTAGTTGCACAAAGTGACACCAAGGAGAAGAGTCCAATATACCATCTGAGATAAATACTGCAGCCTTGATTCTTCTACTTTTGTATGCAGTAATACCTTCTCCTTGCACAATTCTACTGGCTAAATTAATTTGATTAGTTCTTTTGTAACTCCTTTCCTTGCAGCTCTACTCCACGAGAAAAAAATGATTACCTTGCTGAGTAGTACATAGGAGTATAATAACAATAGTCATTTATGTATTTGGAGCTTTACAAAGTGAAAGACCACTGAACAAGTTTATTATCACATTTCAGATGAGGCTGAGATATTTAGATCTTAATTTTTGAAACTGGTAATATTAATTAGTTAATAAACACATAATTTTGTTAATGCCTGGGATAGGTACAAAATGTATGTCTCTGCACCAATGTATTTGCTCCAGTACTACTAACAATGCATGGTGAGTTTGCTTGACTAGCCTGCACGCCTCCATTAATGCTCTTATGCCTAAAATGTAGATGGTAGTGGAGCAAAACAGTACTCTTGAATAAAATGGCAATAGTCACTGAAGAGAAGAAGATGCCTTTGAAAATCTATGGAAAAAGGCTGTGCCTGCTTATGTTCGAACACTTAAGCCAAAAGTCTGTCCCTGTAGAGGTCTTCAAAGGCACCTGCTTCTCCTGGTTATTCATGGAATTAAATACGATCTTTTCAATAGTATCCTAAAATTTAGCTGTAAGCTACATGCCTAACTCCTACAGTTTAAAGTCTGAACACTGATGGGGTGTGCTCAATTAACCTGTACATGTTACTACAAACTGAAATCATTAGATGAAAAACAGGGGTGTACCTTTTCCTCTTTGTACTATAATTTCTGTCATAACAAGCCTCCTCCTGTTTCCTTGCAGCTTTTTACTTAGTTGTGTACTAAGGATATTTTCCTTGGGGTGCTTTATCAGTATTAAGTGTACTTCTTCAAGTAAATTTACTTTTGGCATATAACAGAGCCGGTACCTGCTATTCTCATTTGTGTTATAGTTGAAGTAGAAGTATGCTTCATCTTAGCTCAATCTATCACATATGTATTACTGTTCATTCCTCCAGCTACAGGGTAAAGATATTTTTGTAAATAGCCCTCAGTCTGTTACAGCTGCTGGGACTTAGCATGACTTCTCCCAATTATCTCCTATAAAAAACATTTGGCTAAAGACAATTTGTCAAGTGCAATTCAGACTTTTGTAGCGATAACAAGTCCTTTCTTATCATTCTTAAAGTATTAGCTGACAGAAAGTAATATATATATATATATATATATAGCCAAAAACCAAACAGAATTGCCAAGGCACTCAGCAACAATACCCTACATAATTGTGCTCATTTAATCCTTTTGGTTTCTAACTCATGCACAACATCTCAAACAGTTCCAAAGGATTTCATATTAGCTTAAAACTTCAGACAGTTCAGTCAGTTCTATTAAATATCATATTGCTATGCCTTTCTTACACCAATGCAGAACAGTTTTGTGCATTATTTCTGTTTGGAAAGTAAGTAGGAATAACCAAGCTTAAAGCAAGACCTTTTGGTTTTCTATACCACATGCCTTCAAGAACCCCAATTTCTTAAGTTGTTTTCTCTCTCAGAGACAGACAAAGTTCCAGAGGACAAACATGTCCCCAGGAATTAAGGAAAAAGTTACTGAATTGTCTGAAAAAAAACCACATCAAACAATGTGCTGACCTCCACACAATTTGTGAAGAGACAGCTTCCTACCTTGGAGCAGGAATAAATATGCCTTAAAGACAAATCTCACTCTTCTCATTTAATTTCAGGACCCTGAAGTAAAGTTTCAGAACAGAGCAAAACAAACAAACAAGCCTAGAGGCATGGACTAAGGTCTCCTCACCAGCGTCAGGTCTAGAGCGTCATTGTTAGGCTACTGCTATGGTAGGTAAGAGCAATTATCTTGTCAGCTCACTCTCCTGTGACTGACCCAATGGCTAGGAGTAGATGTTAAAGATTCAGGCACAAGAAGTGATTAAAACCACCCTGCCCATAGTAGCACATTTTCCCAGTTCAGCCAATGATAAATTTATTCTCTGAAATATAAGTTGCTCTAACCTTTTATAGTAAAAGATTAAAAAAGATTTTCCGATTTAGTTTTTACACACAATCTGTTCTTTTCTCTATATTGACAGTTTTTTCTCATATTTGTTATAGCTCTAAATTAAGCATACCTTGTTCTTAGCTTCCTTTTTTTCTGGGGACCTGACTTTGATCACCAGTCATGTTGCCAATCCATGTCTGAATCTCTTCTGTAGTGAGTGAGCTGCTACATTTTGGCCAAAGTTTAATTTCCAAACAGGCAACACGTATAGTCAATGTAACATACACTGTAACAATCTCTGAGATTACAAAAGCGTGGATCCTAGCTGCAGTGCTCACAGCCAGAAAAAGTCTTCATGCTTTAAAGGGAAGACTGAGTCCTTCTGATTGACCTGTTCTCAGTGCCATGTGTTTCCCACTCCTATGTTTGCCCTTTCTTCTTGGGAAGAAACAGGAGGGAAAAGCAGCTGTAGTGCTTAATGATAGGATAAGTCTTACCCTTAGATAACACAGCATCCAGGAGGCTTTTTCATCATTACACTCCACTCTGATCAAGTAAGTGACTCCTAAGAACAAACTCAAGAAAGGGGGAAAAAAAAAAAATAAAATAAAAGAAACCAGCTCAATCTGCCCTTTCTGATGTCAATGGCAAGATTAATTTCAGAAATCAAGTTCTAAACAAGTACTGGTAAAACAATCATTTGAAATACAGCATAACCTTTCTCATTTCATTAATCTGCATGTTGTATAATCCACACTAAAAATTGGCAATTACTTTCCACCTCTCAACAAAGATTAAATATTAGTGTTTTAGTGACGGCTCAAATTATTCAACTACCTTTTTTGTTAAAATTAATTACAGTGTGTATCATATTATCAAATATAAAAAATAGTAAAAATTTAATTGTCAAAATAAATGAGCAATCATATTTTCATGAGTTATCCTTGGTATTTCAAATATTTTTGTTTGTTTGCTAATTCAACAAACTTCAATATTTTACAGCCTTCCAGACACTAGTTGTCATGACTTAAAGAAGATATTATAATTATTGCTATAATCAGTGTACTATTTAACAGACTACAAAATCTAGCATATGTTACTGCTTATGCTGTCAACTGAGTAAGATTCCAGGTATGTAGTAAAATTAGACTGTTAGAATTTCATCTAGAAATCTTTGTTCTCTCAAGCAGTTCTTACTGAGGTGAGCTCTTTTGCTGATGCTACCAATAGTTCTCAAATTTGTCAACAGTCCCCAAAGATGACCTGAGGAACAAGCAGGAGACCTGTCAAAAAGAAAACATTTTTATAGCACTTTTTAATACTGCACATGAAAAGTGCATAACAGTTCTGATATTCAGCACTGATAATGCATTGCTAATTACCAAACTGCACAGTAAATCACTCTTCTTTCACAACCTTGCAGTGGTATGACTTCTTCCAGACTAATCATTTGAAACAAGAGCGAACTTCAAGTCCTCAGATACATATATGCACTAACTTTGTAATTTGCCTGTGTGCAGATGTCACCTCCACCCTCGGAAACAGATATTTGCAGCACTTTTCTCGAAAAGAAGGCACTAGCTTTCAGAACAGTTACGATACTGAGCTTTCTCTTTCAATTCATAAGGACAAACCTACATCAAGTCAGACTAAAGTTTGTTTAGTAACTTATCAGATTCTTAGCTGCTGCTGAGGGAAGAGTACAGAATGGTTAAAACACAAGGCACTGGTATTTCCTTATTAACTCCAGGTATTTCTTCCTTAAGGATTTCTTAAAATAGAGATGTTAAATTCTTGTTTAATATCATTTGATGGATTTTTTTCCCCTGTGTTTTTCTTGTACTTGTTCTACTGCTTTACACAGGAGGTTTTCTCAGTATTTAGTTTTGCCATTGACATTAGTTTCATTCATTTTCTGGTACCTTTGTTTCTTAGGAGGCCTTGTTCTCCAGTTCCAGCAGCTTACCATGCTTTCTTCGGCTGCATCTTTGAAATATATGAGGAAAAATTGTAGTTGAAAATACTTGTAATTTTAATTTGAAGCACTGTGGCAGGTCATATAATGGGATATCTATTATTTAGTTGAAATACATTATTGGAATTATACAGTGTGCAGTTTTGGCCCCCAGTGAAAGATAGACCTTGATAAACTGGAGTGCATTCAGTGCAGAGCAACCACAATGATCAGGGCCTGGAGCACTTGCCCTAAAAGGAGAGTATGAGGGAGCCAGTCTTGATCAGTCTGGAGAGGGGTTGTCTTTGTGCAGACCTAACAGCAGCCCTGGTAACTGAAAAGGTTGCAAAGCAGATGGAGCCAGGCTTTTCACAGTGGTGTGTGGTGAGAAGACAAAAGAAAATTAGGTAGACTGAAGCAAGAGAACTTCCAGCTGGGTACAGGAGAAACCTTTTTATCATGAAGACAGCAAATCCCTGGAAGAGGTTTTCCAGAGAGGCTGTGCAGTGTCTGTCCTTGGAGGGTTTCAAGATCTGACTGGATAAAGGCCTAAGCAACTGTGGCTGACCCTGCTTTGGAGTGGAGTTTGGACTAGAGACCTCCAGAGGTGCCTTCTAATCTGAACTGGTTTACAGTTCTGTGAATGACAAGAGATATTAAGCACAGGGTCTTCCTAATTTGGAGGAAGGCAGAATTTGTCTTTTTTTAAATAGTTTTTTTCTTGTATTGTGACGTTTTCCCACAGGGAAGATTAGACCATATTTGTTTTAAGAGCACTGTCAGGTCATTTTATTAGCTATTGTTAACTTCTATAGCAGGAAAGAATAGCAACTAACATTTAGACTTACTTAGCAATAATAATTGGCACCCAGCTGGCTACTACTTGCTAACTTTTTGAGGAGAGGAGAAACTGGTAGTTAACATCCCAAGACAACAAGAACTAGAAAGAGCTCTCTATACCTGGCTGCAATGTAACCTCAGTTATCTTCTCTTACATCTGTTCTTAAAACATGTTCTACCATAGAGGCTCTGAATTGCTAATTCCTGACTCTGTTTAAGTCAACAGAGACATGTATTTGTTCCTATTAGTTTTATTTATTTTGTACCCTCTTCTCATATTTACTATTTATCTGTGACTCTGGTAAGGCTAAGATATTGGGAAAGATTAGGAAAAGAACAGGTAGAAGTTGAATGTTCTGTAGGATACAGGAATTATGTCACTTATGGCCACGATATTATATTTGCATATACCATGTGTTTAAGAAAAGTATGGCCAAGAGGCTGGCCCATCTGGTTAGGAAAGCTTTGAAACAAGAGTGTTGGGGTGAGGGAGATGGTAACCCACAATCAAGTGAGGAAGCAGTGAACCAGGTTTACAAGCAAAGGGAGCAGAGTGATGTGGGTATGAAATGACTCATAATCAACAAAACAGGGACGAAGGGGTCCCACCTCAAGTGTATGCATACAAATAAAGAGGTACTAAGAGAAGAGCATAAGGGGAAGGTCTCACTGTTTTCCTGGGAAATAAACATGACTAGATGCTTCTCTGAAGTGCTTGTACACCGATACACACAGCATAGGAAACACACAGGAGGAACTAGAGGCCTGCATGCGGGTGCAGGGCAGATACAGTTGGGATCACAGAGATGTGGTGGGATACCTCACACAACTGGAGTGCTGCAATGGAAGGATATAGGCATGGAGCTGGATATGGATACAGGGGAGGTGTCTGCTGGACATGATACTTACAAACAAAAAAGAACTTGTGAGGAATGTAAAGATCTGGGGGCAGCTTTGGCTGCAGTGACCAGTGATAATGGAGTTCAGGATCTTGAGAGAAGGGAACAAGACAAACAGTAGAATCACAATTCTGGACATCAGGGGAGCAGACTTTGACCTGTTTACGGATATTCTTGCAGGAATCCAGTGGAGGTGGTCCTGGAGACAAGAGGGGACCAGGAAAGCTGGCTGATTTTCAAACATCACCTCCTTCAAGCTCAAGAATGGTCCACCCCAATGAGTAAGAATGGTCCGCCCCAACAAGGGGGAAATCAAGCCAACGTGACAGGAGGCCTGCATGGATGAACAAGGAGCTCGTGAAAAAACTCAAGCTTGCAAAGGACAAGAAAGTGACTGGAAGTTGATCAACAGCATGAACTTTCTAAAGGCAAAATCCTGCCTAACCAACCTGATAGCCTTTTATGATGAAATGACTGGCTTGGTGGATAAGGGGATATTTATCTTTACTTTAGCAAGGCTTTCATCATGGTCTGCTGTAATATTCCCACTGACAAACTGATGAAATACAAGCTAGGCAAGTGGATGGTGAGACAAATTCAAAACCAGCTGCACTGCTGGGCTTAAAGGATTGTGATTAGCAACATGAAGTTCAGCTGGAAACCAGTCACTATTGGTGTAGCCCAAGGGCCAGTACTGTTTAATGTCTTCATTAACAATCAGGATAATGGGACAGATTGCACTCTCAGCAAGTTTGGAAACAAAACTGGAGGAGTGGCTGATAGACCAGATGGATGTGCTGCCATGCAGAGGGACCTCAACAGGCTGGAGGAATGGATAAACAGGAACCTCACAAAGTTCAAGAAAAAGGAAATGCCAAGTCCTGTACCAGGGAGGAATAACCCAATGCACCAGTTCACACTGAGGTCCAACTGAGTGGAAAGCAGCTCTGTGGAGAGGGCCTGGAGGTCCTGATGGACAGCAAATTGACCACAAGCCAGCAACGCACCCTTGTGGCAAAGACAACCACTAGAAATCACGGATTGGAGTGAAGACAACTAACAATGCTAGTTAAAAACAGTGAATGCATCTACCACTTCTTACTGGCTATTAAAAAATCTGTGTTAAGCCTGTTAATCAGAATAAGTTCATAATGATTCTGTTAATCAGAATAAGTTCATAATGATAACTGAGGCATATCCATTTCCATGGAGCCATTAAAAGTAAGTAGTAAACAGTAAAAGCTCTAATAAAATAGAAAAGGTTTCATAAAACAACATATTTTTGTAAAACCCAATATATGCAAGACCAATAATACTTTAAGAAGAAAAAGCCGTAAGTATCCAACAGATAGACTTGCCTGTACCTCTAAATCCTGCCAATTTCATGTCTTCTGCAATTTGTTACTATAACGCCATTCTAAAGTTTGTCAATTATTTATCTTATCTGTTGTCTGCGTGCACTTGCCACCTTTTCTCTGGCATTATACAGCAGCTGAAAATGCTATCTAATTTCTATGGACAGTCAGCTAACCCCCACAGCAAGCTTACGTAAGTCTGTGCACTCTTCTGTGCTATTTGGAATACCAATCCTATTCTCCTTGCTGGAAAGCTGCTCTTTTGTTCACGTGAGATGACAGAAGGCCTTAAAATATTGGAAATTGCTAATTATCAATAGGCATGCGCAACTTCATAGTGCATTCTCCAACATGTTCATGCATTGCACTACAAACCAGCACCTGTTAATGTTTCTGTTCTTTTTTGTGTGAGGGGATAAGATATAAAGTAGACACACATGATGGTCACTGAAATTGTCTATAATTCTATACATTCTAAAGGGATGTAATAATGGGTACATTTCCTAACGTTTTAGTATCTCTGAGTGTGGTTAATCTAATAAATCATGAAAAGTATGTTGACTAACTATGATGTATATAACTCTCATCTGGAGGAGAAACCATCCAGGCTGTCTGTGAGAAAACAAAAAACACAAGTTGGGCAAACTACCTGAGATGGGAAATAGAGGCTGGAAGGAAAGACAATTAAAGAGAAAGCAAAGATATTCTTTGGATTATTTGGATTTAAAATATATATATAAAAAAAATAAAAAATTAAAGCCATTGATGTCATGTATTTTTCAGTGTTCCATTTTTAGTACCCAAAGTGATTAGTTCAGTAGCTTCTCTTAATGTAAATAACAAGGACAGCTGAAGTAATTCTGACAATCCAAATTGTTTATTCCAAATGTTGTCCAGCTACTTAAGAATAGAGTACACTTGCACTTTTTCTTTCTTTCTTTCTTTTTTTTTAAAGCTTTATTATCTGAGACCTTTTTTCACATCAGAGACTGAGTTACTTACTTATCAGAGTGGAGTCAACATTTTGCTACTTATCTGATTTGTCTTCCACTATGTTGTGTTTCCGATGCAATAGAAAGTACTTAATTTCCATGACTATTCACTTGTCATGTTCATCTGAAGAAATGAGTAAAGTTTCTGGCTCTTGTCTTGTAACACTTGTTTAAGGGTTCAGTCATGCAGATTTTAACTGATAAGATTGCAAAAAATTGTTGTAACAGCCTGAAGTATTAGAACCACTAAGTATGATTGTCTTCTTTTAAGTTGCAGTTATTTGTTTCTAAAAATATTTTACAAAAGAGGAGGAGAGAGGTTAGATAATTATCTATAAGCCCTTTTTGTCAAATGAACCAACCAACCACTGATTATGCTGAAACCTACCACAATTCTTCTTGTTGTCTTTGAACCGTTGAGCGTTAGTTATTTTATGTTAAGTGGGCATAAAAATGGTATTAAGCACATTCTAAACAAGCATACATTAATGATTATTTTATAAAGTTCGATAAATAATGAATATATCTCATAAGTATGTTATTGTCATGAGCAATATGTTCTAAGATAATTATATCAGTACGAATATAGAGGTAAAAATATACTTTTCACCTGTTTAACAGGTTAGTTACATGTTAAATCACATATTCATTATTTGTTTTTATTTTATTATTGTTTACATATACTAACTTGCTTATTAATGTTGAAGAGGGGGCACACAGCATAATTCTTCTGCATGCATAATGATATTCAGTGGTTTGTTATCTGGTTTACTATGATATTTCTGGTTTGCTATCTGGTTTGCTGTCATATTTCACAAATATATTTTCTTCAAGCTTGCTTTCTACGCAAAACAGGAACACCTGTCACCCCTCACCAAAAGCTTTCCATTTAGTCCTTTCACTGCTCAGAACTAGATGGGACATTTAAAATTTTAACAGACATTTATTAAAGCGTTAGCTTTTCACATTCTACCCATTGAATTCTAGCTGTGTTATGACTCTTATAAGTCCTACCACTGTAACCTTTGAGTACTTCATTTTTCTTGTAGCTATAACAAGTTCAAAGCACATCTTGTTCTTTAGTGAAAATTTTTCACAGGATCACGTAATGATCGACACAAATTAAATACTGTCAAGTGCATTTTGAACTTCTAAGTTTGATATTTTTCTTGGAGTCATTGAAAAACCTTTTTCTTATGAGAAGTCAAACACACATGCAATGAAGACAGAAACAGAAAAGAAATTAAAACCTTGGAATTTATGATTGTTCAAAGCTGGCAATGAAAAAGATCTTTGATGTAACTGCCACCAGATTTTGTTTGGGTACACAGGAAATGAAATAAGGAATAATAATTGCAGCCTCTGAATACAAACTAAGTATTTGCATTCCTCAGCTAGAGAAATTTCTATTAAAAGTTAAATCGAAACTCCATAATTACAAACTTTGTAGACACTGAAAAAGACAATGACAGAATCTGTATCAGGGTCCAGACTAGTTACACCTAACTACTTTCACTGCAATGGGAGAAAATAATCTCCTGACTGGCTAATTGACTGACTGAATTTCTTTATGTTTCTGAGCCTTGATTTCATATTCTGAAGCCGTGTCTGACTTTCTTTGCTGTTTTTTCATTACTATAATGAGAACAAAGCAAAATAAATTTCTTAAATATTAAATTGCTAAAAGAAAAGTGTATGCAGAGCTAATTGAAAGAATAAATAAATGTTACCAGACAACAATGTTTCTTACACAAAACTTTCAATGAAAATATTATTCTGAACTGGACTAATGACAAAGAAGTAGTTTAACAAAATAATTGTGAAGGTGTGTTAAAAACCCCAAACAAACAAGCAACTTCTACAGCTGTTTATCCTCTCTTTGAGTTGAAGGAGCAGATAGTTAAATATTTTTTTTTTAAATATCCATGGACACTGACTGCTGAATTTCCATCAGCAGTCAGTGACTTGGAAGCTATTTATAAATACAAAAGGGCATGATAAGGCAGACCCCCTGGTTACCTACATCACCTATCACTCACATCCTCAGAATTTAGAGTTTTAAAATCTTCCCCTCAGTGCTTTCTTACCTCTTCACAAATGGTCTAGCTCTCTGGGTCGGGGTACCTCTCCCCCCAGCTGCTGCTAGAGCACTAACCATCACTTCTTACAGGAGCTGACAAGCAGCTGAGAGCAAACACAGCATGCATCACTCAGAGCTCACCTGGTCTGGCAGCATGTAGATAAACACTTCTGAATCCTCTGAAAACCTACAGGAACATGTTGATTATCTTTTCTGTATGAGTAATGCATACCTCGAAACTCCTCTTTTTTGGTGTAATATGACACAAAATTATCAAGCTGGTAGTGTAAAATTTTGCTTGATGTTGTTGCTGTTGTTGTTGTACCTTGTTCCAATTATATTTTTTTTTTCTGTTAAAATAAGAGCTGACTGGTTGTTGAGTTATGGTATAATATTTCACACCTTGTGAATTTAACAACACTCAGACTCCAGTGTTGTACCTACTCATGCACAAGGTGTGAATTATAGCTTCATTACTCACACCCTGTCATTTCTCATTTCTTAAGCATTATATTGAGGTCAAACAAAATGATGAATTGGTTTTAAGTTTTGTTTCTGTCAATTAAAACTCACTTTGAATTTTTCATAGTAATAGCTTGTCATCAAAAGAATAAATTATTTAAGAACAAACAATTCCTAATATATTTTAAAAGTGCACAAGTGTTGCAACAAGAAGTCCAAGATCAAAGACTGGATGCATCCTGACTAACTGTGGTCAGCACACTGATATTCCAGCTGCACAGACAGGTTTTTGGACAAAAAGATTAGCACCTCCAATTGGCAGTTCAGATCTAGCCGTCTTTGGTAATCTCTCTGAATAATAGCACTAAAATAATAATATCATAATAATTCCCTGACTGCGGAGTGATCATGGGATTTAATTCTCAGTTCTGAAAGAAGCACAAGTAACTTGGAGAAAATATTTGAGGGTGTCTTTGATTAGCTGCTTATCATCTATTGGGAAAATACTCATTTAAATGATTATATATATTTTAGATATTCTTTTTTCTTCAAATACTGGTATATTAGTATATTTTTCTTCTTTGCTGGTGCTGTTTTCCAGCATCGCTGCTCTGAATATGAAACTCCTGTGCTTGTTTTCTACAGTCATTGCAATCTACCTGACGCTGTAATATGTTTTTGAAAATGGACATGACGTCTTTCATTAGAAAGGGGGAATTATCATCCATTCTGCTAAATTTGTTTCAATGCACAACGGAGAAACCTGGAAAATTCACATAGGAAGAAACAGAAATGTTTAAAACATACATGTTTTTAAAAGCTTCACGTTAATTTCAAGGTTGGAAGAAGGAATGTGTTTCTGATTGTGCCAAGGACTTAGTGCCTTCACTCTTAAAAAAAAAAAAATAAAAAAAGGTCTCTAATCATTAAGAAAATAAACTCTATGAAAATCTTACATAAATTCCTTCATAAATGTATTTCAAGGTAATTTTATACACCTTGCAAATGTTAAAAAATCCTTTGGCAATATATCCTATTCTGATACACTTTCTGACTGTTAAGAAAATAAACTATGAAAACATTAGTTTATTTTCTCTATAATCAGACACCATTTTGGAGGAAGGGGTATTTTTTTTTGACAAAAGCCCTAGGTAAGTATGGAATTAGAGCCATAATGAAAAGACTACCTTCTTCGGTTGCTCCAGGTTTAAAAATCTGGCAACAAGTAACAAAGGAAAAAGCAGTTTCGCATTTTGCCCTGCATGAATCAGGGCAAAAATTGTCACACATTCAAGCATTCAGCTCCACTGTGCAGCTTGATGGCTTATCTTGTGTTTGGAAAAAAATTGTGCTCGTTGGGTCACTGTGATTTCCTCCTGTATTTGAGAACCCTCTGTTCTCACGTGCACAGCCATAATTTGCCTCAGGTCCAGGATCTGTATTCTGCTGTTATCCTTCCTCCATCCCATTACAATCTTGAACTCCACTACTTCATGGGCTCTACAGCCAAGACTGCCACTCTTTATCATATCCCCAACAAGCTCTTCCTTGTTCAGGAATAACACACACCAGTACTGACAGAGTAATGACGGGACACACTTCTTACACCAGTAAAAACAGTTTTACATGATGAGGTTTATGTCCAGTGCTTGATCATCTTGCACCTCTTGTTCAAACTGTGTTCAGCATTACCATACCTTGCTTGCTGTGAGGACACTAAAATGGAGAACAGTATTCTAGCAGCAATTTCGCCAGTGCTATGTAGAGAGGCAAAATTGCTTTTTTACTTCTTGGTACTACACACTATATACATATGAAGGTTGCATTAGGCCCTTTCACTGCAGTATTGTGCTAAAAGGTCATGCTGAGACGATTAGCTACAATGACCTCTAAATCCTTCTATGAATCACTGCTTTCCAAGAGAAAATGTCGTTATGGATTAATAATAGTCATGTATCCTTCCCTGTGGTTAATTTCACATTTACTGAAATACTGGAGCTTCTGTTTGGCTGACATTGAAGCTAAGAGGTTTTTTAAGTACCTTAAATCCTCCTCTGATTTTATTAGACTTAAATATATAAGTCTCTGATTTACTGTCACCAAGTCACATTCTCAGCTGGTGTAAATCAATGTGACTTGCTGTTTACCTCAAATAATGTTCTATTCCACACACACTGCAGTTGCCGAAGTGAAGACATCTATATGATATGCATTATTGGCTATTTTACATATAATAAATCAAGAGTAATATTAAACATTCTATTGCATAAAAAGGGAACTTACAATTATTTGGAAAAATGAGGAGTCATTTAGATATGCTAATTACATAGAAATTGAAACATGATTCTTTCTATCAAAGCATTGAATACTCTGAGAGATGACATTGGCATAAGGCCATTGTTCCTCTGAGGCTTTCTTTATCTACTTGAGTGAATCCCCCTTCTCCTCACTCCTACCCCCTCCCCCTCATAAATATATACACATGTTCACTAAGCCTTTATCTTTCCTGGAATGGACTCCTGTGATTCTTGCATTCTCAGTCAGAAGGCGGATCAAGTGCATCTTCTTCAGTAGGTAGGATAAAGTCAGGTATCTACTGCTCATCACTTAATGACTGTATGAATACAATAGCCTTTAAAACTCATTCTTAAAAGAAAATATCATTTAAGATGAGACTCAATCTGTGCACAAGAGGATTCCATTTAGCCTGCATTCATTTATTCTTCTTTTCTGGAGACAGAGAGGCTGTTTGTGAAGCAGCTACTGGCTGAATGTACTTCTATTCCTCTACAAAACTGAATCAGAGCTGCCTTGTTCCACTGTGAAGAGAACAAAAGGAAGTGAATCGGGAGGAGATCTGTAGCATAGCCAGAGCACTGCTGTATTTTTGAAGGAGTGAGTGAATGAGTTGAGAGGTGGAGGAAATGTTGAGGAAGAAACACATCTTGCTACACTTCATTCTTTGTGTTTGTGGATGGAGTGTGTTGTCAGATCCTGGAACCAATACTGTATGGAGAATGCATGCAAGATTATTCCTATCATAGCCTGCTCTTCTATTCAAATATGTGTGTTTGGAGGCACAGAGAGGGAGAGCAAAGAAATCATGCCTCCTGCATGTATCTTGCCAGTAGTCTCCCATTTTTATTGTTGCTGCTGTGCAGCAGGCCAGATTTGATCCTTTATAATATTTATAATATCTATAATATTTATAATATTTATAATATTCATGAGCTCGCAGAAGCATGTCTGACTTTCTGCAGATCCCCCAATCCCTGACAAATAACATCATTACCTTCATTCCCCTCTCAGACAATATGTCATTGTTGGCCTAAGTCCTGGTGTTTTTCTGAGCCCAATTAGACCTTTACAAATAACTTGGAAGAAGCCACAGCATTAAAGTCAACGGTTCTGCTTGCAAAGAGGTTGTTATCTGAGCTACTGTCCATTTACCCTCCTGCATGTGCACAGACTTTCACTGAATTAATTCTGTACAAGATACCATTAAACATTGTCCTATGCAGGTCAACCCCTTTACAATATTCAGACAAATTTATATAGCTATATCATACTCAGAAATAATCACCATACAACTCCAAATTAATCACATTTGCATCTTTCCAGCATTTTCCATGAGTTTTCCTCAAATTAACCCAATTCACTTTTCTCTTGCTTTCTTATCACATCAAAAATTGCCGCAAATGCAGTTTTTCTGTGCTGCTGAAGCTGTTCAGGAGTTGTTTCACCATGAAGATCTATATACATTACAAGAAACAGAAAAGTTGCTCCTGCATTTCAAGGAGGAAAGCTTTTGCTCACTGACCTGCAAATGCTACAGAAAAATCTATTTTAAATTGAATGTTGATCCAAATAAGAAAGGACTGTACCATATCATGAAAAAGAAGCACTCATCATCCAATTATTAATTCTCTGCTAAAGTCAATCCATCTTGCTTTCTGCAGTTGTGCAACGAACATAAAAAAGACCTGACTCTCTTGTTAGCCATGGAATTAGGATAAAATTATAGCAACAGTTAAAATGCTAAATCCTGACCTTTCTGTTACAGGGCAGGACTGTTTTCTCATTATATGTATAATGCTAGGGATAAGAGGACCCAATACATTACCAGGGCTCCTGTTACAGACACAAGTAATGATAAAGAATGAAGGAATAGACACACCACTTTCTGAATAAAAATGCTTGCTTCCTACAGTAAGACTCTTCAGGGCATGTTGCAGTAATGTGCTGTGGGAGCCACTTTTCTGCTCTTCCAAGCAGGAACAAAATGTATTGTTACACCTTTTGCTGATTACAGCACATACACAAGGCGAGTGATGGGCACAGAGCATAAAATACATCCTGCATCAATATACTGGACTGTTTAAGGCCTCATTTCCCAAGTGGAGCATTTGTTTCCTATGTCTTTTTTTATGAAGGAAGACACAATGCTGAGAAATGTTTTCCTCTCTCCATCACAGCATCAATGGAACAGGACACAAGACAGTGTTATACCATGCTTGATTCATTTTAAAGCAGTCATTGAAAAGTGTTTATGGTATTTTTATCACATGTCAAAAATCTTGGTAAATAAAATTTAATTTTTGGAAATTCATTTGTAGTTCACAGCATAAGTCTCAGACTCTCCCTATGCATGAGCCATAGATGGGTGAAATGACAGCCTGTGTAGGTGTAGAAACCAACAGATCTTGCTGTCCTGGCACCCTGGATAGATGTTCCTGCTTGAACTAATCCAAAGCAAGTGACTCAAATCAAGCATCAGATCAAAGTGGCAGAGTCCTTATATTTCATACTATTATAAGTGGAAGGGCAATTGAAAATGCAGTAGTATAAAGATAAACAGAACCTAAAAGCTTTGAAAGAAAGAAGAAAAAGTCCCACACCTCAAATATGTTTACTGGAGCTTATCCAGCTCTGCTAAGCTTCCCTCTGTTTTCTTTCACCAAGCTGCCCTGACTATCCAACCAAGGAACAATCTTCAGTTTGGTGCATGCGATCATGCACAAACACTTTCCAAAATCCTGTCAAAAGAGATGTTTGTTGACACACTCTCAGAAAAAAAAAATGTTTACAGGTGTGTGCAATGAATGTGTTTGTGTTTTTTAAGTCAGTAACGACTGCTCCAGAGAAACCAGCTATGAGAAATATGAGTCATTACAGTCAGTGAAATCAGGACTTCAGGATGATGGAATGAAAGCTAAAGCTGTGACTTTTGGGGGATAGATGTAATCTGCATTTAATCTTCTAATTTTATTTTCTGTCCACAACTTTTTTCTGTCACCTTTGTTGTCATGTGCAAACTCAAGCTTCTAGACAGACAGATGAAGTTTCACAGATGTCTCAGAAAATTGCAGTGTGCCAACTTTAGGAATGTCTCTTCCAGGAACATTAAACCTCTTTTTAATTAAGATATCAAGATATATGGATATGTTATAAATAGCAAAGGCAAGCAAGTTGACTGGGAAGCTGCAAGGTGCTGACTATTTGTGTATGCATATAGAAGTTCTGTTTTTGAAAGCTGTACCTAGTGAGTCCAAACATTTTACTTAAGATTACAAACCTGTCCATTTAGAAAACTTTTGAGCAACAAGAAAACTTGCAACATTATGCAAAACACAGTTCCAGATAACATCCTTCTTTGTGCCCTTTTTTGTGTTTTGTTTGTCTTGATATTTTTGCCTATGGGTAGCTAGCTTAGATGAAAGTCTAACAGATATGTTAGACACCATAAATGAAAAATTAATTCAGAGCTAAATCTTATGAAATCCCAGGTCTAATGAATTACAGGCTAGATAGTCATGTTAAACACATATCCATGTACTTGTGTACATTTATGAGGAAGAGTTCCTTACTTTCTGTGATTGTCATTCTTTTTCCCATGCCAAACATAACCATTAGCAGGTATAAATATTGCCCAAATTGTTCAAAACTGATTCAAGGTTTTAGATGCTTCCATTATGACATGTCTGGGATGAGAGCTGATTTTTATGGAATAACTTTTTGGCACTTCATGGACAATATGTCTTGATAAGGGTCTTTGAGCTGAGGCATTTGGAAGTTATTTTCTGAATTCTTGGAAACTGAGTAATATTTTTGTTTCTCTGGTTTGCCTCATTCAGAAATGCTCTTGTGAAAAATAAATATCTCTAATGAGCAACAGAGATGTATTTAAAGTTTTAAGTTAGAAAACAAAAGAACTAACTAACATGTATGTGACTAGCATTTGCACTCAGGCCTTCTAAAGAAGGTGAAGAACTGAGTGTGTTTAGTCAAACGGGCTAGTTACTTCATCCCATCCTGATGTCTAGTTCACAGAATCACTGTGTTTAACTGTGCCTGCTGAGAACACAGTGGAATGCCATGTTGGATGTTATATTTGAAAGATTTTGTGTAGGAATCCTTTAGCTAAAGAGTCTGAAGACCATTCTATAAGTGTGACAAGTGTGAAGGAAAAATCTATTTCTGAATGCCTCAAAAGCAAAAAGAAGATGTGTTCTGGTTTTGACGATTTTTGTATAAGTCAAAGAGCTAGAACTGCACAAGTATAATCCAAGCCTCGGGAATTCCACAGAACTTTGGTTACTGGTTTCAGCGAAGGCTCACTTTTGCTTTTTATTTCTCTCCATGACTGAATGTTAAGAAATTCCTGACACAGAATGCAGCAAATGTTTTCAACTTCAGTCCTTGCCAACTCTTCAATAGTTATGTCGTCTTGTTTCAGAAAATGAATATACAGAATGTTTTCATTTGTCTGTTTGACAAATACGCCTGAATGCTCAATAACTTATCTTTGAAATTAACCTGTCAGAGTAATCATGACACAAATATAATGATGAAACATTACTCTGCTCTAAAGATGAATTTCTGTAACAGTCATAACCAGCCTCTGGGGCGTTACTGATTGATGAAGCAATACTTTAATAGAAATTGAACTAATTTATGTGCAGGTCTACACAGAAAAATCTACATATTCTACTATGTGCAGATTCATTTGGCTAGCCATCAACAAAATCACGAAGGTTGTAGACTTTGATTTGTGTTTGGTCCAGAGACGTGTTAAAAAAAAAAACCACCACATTAACCTAGAATAGAATGAAAATATATGTGCACGTGTATCTTGTTTCTACATTGTACATTATTTCTTTGCAGTGTTCCACATTAAGATAAGAAGAACTTATTTAGCTTTGAAAATATCTAGCAACTAATTATTTAAACTAAAATTAAATTTTTTATATACCAACAAATTTTATATAGTGAAGAAGCTATAAAACACATACTGCCAAATTCAAGCCCAGAACTGTACTTTCTCTAACTATATGTTAACAACCTGTAAAGTTAATCCCTGTATTCCTTGCCTGTTTGAAAAGGTGCAGAAATTGTAATAATTCTAGCATATAATATCAACTGTATGCCCTTACCTTTTTTACTTCTTGTAATAAAGCACAGATTTTACAACATATTGGAAGAAATCAAACAAGGAACAAAGTCTTGAAATAATCCAGTGAAGCTGAACTTTCAAAAGATATTCCTTTCAAAAAGTAGAAGTGAGAATTTCCAGATTTGTAAATCATGTAATATAATAGTATCTAGACAATTTATTTGTGTTTTTTTGGTTTTGTTTTGGTTTTGGGTGATTTCATCATTGTTGTTGTTTTTAGAATTGCCTCACAATGTAAGACTATCTGGCAATCTAGGAATACTTAATCTATAAAAATTGTTCATTTGCTAGAAAGACAAGAGCGAACCTTGTGGGATTCTACTTTGGGTTGAGGTAAGTCATGTCTTGGGCTCAATAACTATATTAACCAGCTCTCCACTGATACGAAGTGAGTCTGAAATGGTTTTCTCAGTTACAAAGCCTATGCTGTAAGACATGCATACCCTGCCATGTTACCTTCTTTTTGTTATCACATCTTTTTTTACCACTGTTTTACTCTTCACACATTGGCTTTCAGTCAGACAGCCTAGATTGATGATTGACTCAAAATGCTGTTGTGTGACAATGCAACTGTTCTATGAGGATAATACAGAATGAGTGTTTTAATAACACCATTGGAAGCATAGAGCCTATGTTCTTTTTGTTAATTAGCTGTAAACTGATAATTATTTCCTTAAATTACCTAAATATGTAAAAAGGTCAAGCCTATTTGTCTAAAAAAAAGAAGATAAAAGATTGTTAACAAGTGGTTTCTTACATACACATGCATACTTATATATAATGTATGTATGGAACTCAAAAGAAAAGCTCTTCATATGGAGAGGACATTAATGTAGGTGGGATATTACCTCATTTAAGTATATATGAAACAAAGTGTCAAAGGTAAGGGGAATTTGTTTCCAACTCTGCTTTCCAAAAGTCATACAGCTTCTTTAAGCAGTAGGTTTTATTTAGGAGGAAGATACCATATTTTTTGTGGTAGTGCAGAGAAAACGAAAAGACCTTCTAGAAGGATTTATTGTACAGAGTTCAATATGGGTCATCCAATCAGTGTCTGAAAGATCTGTTCATCTACTTGAATTTATCCAGGAGTTCATCTCAGTTGCTCCTATATAATACATTATTTAGTGGGAACACTGTGTACAGAATTACCTAACTATTTTCTATTTTACTTTAATGCTTTTGAAAGAAGCTATTATTTTCTGAGGCGAGGAAAAAGCATATATTAATTTTCCTATAATTGCCATCTCCAGTTCTTTAGACTCACCAATGACCTTTTTTTTCCCTTTGATCAAAAGAATTTGAAATGTTCTGCAACTTTGAATTAAAGTTCTATTCAGTTCAGGCTGTGTATTTTTTGAGTAACTTCATCCACCAACATATTTTAAGGAAGAATCTGATGATAAATTGTTTGGTTTGAGATGTGTTTGTTTGATTTTGGTTTTGAACACACAACAGTGGCCCAATCATCTTTATTTTTGTATCATAACCATTTCACAGAACTTAGGAGCAAAATAATTAAGGGCAAAGGTTGTCCTTCCTAATTTCAAGAAATAAGGCACTGGGCATGTAGCTTAGTCAAATACTCACAAATTGTTCACATGCAGCCATGTACAATATCAGACAAGCTATATATCAGTTCAGTAGAAGGGACTCATACTATGTATTCTATCAATATTTTTCAAATATTTCCACTCTCTTCCCCAGATTTTTATCTTTTTGAACTCTCTGGCTTACAGATGTACATGATAGCTGAATTTACACACATTTTGCAAAAGGTTCCCTCAAGTTTGTTCAATGAGATTTTAAGATTCATGTTTAAACCTGTCCTCTGTATTCTATTTATTCTACTTCTCATTTTATGACCCTGATATCTTAGAAATCTACTGGAGAAATTTGGGTCTGTCTTTAATCTTCAACATCAGCCATCCTGAAGCACTCTCATTTGAACAGGTAAACACAGAGACTTACTAAAAACTTTCAGTTTCCCTGGCTTGGGAAATAGAGTCGTGATAGTGATGGTGGTTTTCTTACACAAAGCCTTTTCTTACACAAATGTCTCTGTAGTAGAGACATTTGAAAACCCAGCAAAACATATTAGCTGTTTCCATAACAGATAGTTTCCCTAAATTACAGCAGGACTAGACTGTTTCCACTTCATGTAGGCTTTCCCTGTGCAGTCTCAGCAGAGCTCTGTTTCAGCTGAGGAAGCACAAAGAGAGACAAGGCAAGGACACTGCCTCTTCAAGGCTCCTCTCTCAGTATGGAGCCCTCCTTGGGTCGAATATAGACAAAAGGCAATGTCGTCACTCTGTCTCCCTCTTTACAGATAGTCTGGGGAGGTACATTTTTCTGCAGCATGTAAAGTCTCTGTAGAGTCTAGGGACTTCCCTTGAGTGCAATGTGAGGATGAGAGGAAGGAAGGCTTCTTGTGTTTCTTATATGTTCTCCACCTTACTTCCATGCAGCCATACCAAGGTTCAGCTTGTCCTTAACCTTATTTTTGTCCCTAATCTGGTAGTCATAGGGTACTTTTTCCTATGGCTTTTAGACAGGGTCTTTAGCTGCTTTAGAGCCATAGTGAGCAGTGTAAACTATGAAACTTTTTGGTGAAGTAAATAATGAGCAAACTCTTAAAATAAGACAAAATATTGTCTCCAACATAGAAAAGAAATATAATTTTGTTCAAGCTGGGACTTGGAGTATCCTGCTCAATGTGTTTCCTGTGATGGGTGGATGTTGACTTTTCTGAAGAGTGGCTTCTTTCACACAATTGAAGAGTATTTTGGCAGCTCTATGATCTGGATATTGCCTGCTCCAATCTGTCTGCCAGATCACACTATGAAATTTGAAACAGAAACCTAAATTAGTATCACAGCCGATGTCAGACAACGTTACACATCCTCATATTCCAACCTGCCTGGGTGACGCTACATATATTTTTGCCGTGCCAAGGTTTTAAGGTACTCTTCTATATAAATAGAGTCTACAATGGGAGATGGGACTTGTCCTGTATGAACTCTTGACCAGTACCTAGGCACAAAATATCAGGATGTAAAATTTTTTTTATTAAAAAATGCATTAAAAAACTATAAATGTGTTAAAATTACCCACTGCTGCATAAAACAAGTTAAAAATAAATGACATGCAGATGTTTATGCTTTAGGGCATAAAGCAAATGCTAAACTGCCTGAGGTCAGGAATATATTTTCCCTCTGGGAAGTTGTGGATTACAAAACTTTTTGGACTTCTCTCAAAAGCATTGGTTGTTACTTATTTTTCAGGAAAGCAAACTGGACCAACTGAACTATTGGTTTAAGCCAAAACAGCACTTCTGCAAATTCTGCAGCACTAGCAATTTTTGCCTTACATCAGAGGTATGACTTTCTCAAACTAGCAGCACAATAAGGGCAGAAATACACCCTGGCATTTGCCTGCATAGCAGATTGCAGTGACCTATATTTGTCTTCTGCAGCCAATCTCAGTAGCCTCTGTAATGATCAAATTGATGATTTAGAGGTATGGATCACTGGAAGTAATAAAGCATGATGTTTCCCTTGTATTTCAGCTTTGAAATGATTGAGAATTTGTGGCATGTAGCCACCAAAAATACATCACAATAATTTTCTGAGTTTAATGACTTGTGGTTATGTAATACTTCAAATATGCCAGTAGTAATCTTTTTAAAACTGATTGATTTTGACCCATGGCTTTCTTTATGGTTTCGTCTGTATAAAACAGCACTTGAAAATGTTCTTCAACTTGATCTTTATGGTATACATTTTATTTTCATTTCCAATTGCCATTTATTTTAAAACGGCAGACGCTTATTTAGTATCTTACAGGATTGCTTCTTGGGCATAAGTGACACTACTGCAGTATGTTACTGCAGGGACATCTCTTACATTTAGTGCAATTTCAGACTAACCCAAGCTACACAGCTGCAAGAGACAGAGCTGGCCTAACAAATATTAAAGTAGTTGTTTAGCCGGAGTAGCATATTTTGCCCTTTAATTCCCTTTACAACTACACATCTCATGTGCTGCTCTTCCTCTTAAAATAATCCCAGAAAGTACCCCCACAAAAGTGTTTGGCACAGGGCCATTTTTGAATTGAAAGTTAGGAGCACTGTGCAGACTGCACCAACTCTTATTTCAGGTATTTGGAAACACACAGGCACTTAACCAGACTCTCAAGCAATGTGTATTTTGGTAAACTGTAACCCAGATTTGTTCTGTAAGTACATTCTGCCCCAACACATCTCAGATGTCTGAGATTCCTGTGGGAGAATGTTCATTTTGTACTAGTCATCCAGGCTCTTGACAAACAGCTGTAATACAAAACTGTAGTTCCTAACTGTGAAGAGAGACAGCAATACCCATCATGCCTGACAGATAGGTAGCCAGCACCAGTCTCCCTGTAGAACAGATTTTAGTAAGAGTACTCAGCAGTCTTTTGCAGAAACAAATTAGTTTATCCAGTTGTAATATAAAAGAGGAAGATCCAGGAGGAGAAAACATAGGCCAGAATCTCCCATTCTATAGAATCAGAACAATTATTTTACGATATGTCTAGGTTTTCACTGTGTTCCCAGAGTTTTATTTATTCTTATTCTCAGCAGAGGGGTTAATCTCCAACTCGACTGAGTACTGTGTACTGTGACTTCTGAAGGAGTGCTCTGCGAGGATGATGATACATGAACAGCTAGGAAATAACACATCACAATATGGTGCCTGAAGGTAAGAAGCACTGCTCACCAGTTTTGCAGGGCTGATAAGAATTGTTCTTTCTGTGATGTTGTGCATATACAAATACAGAGAAAAGGAACCCTGTTATCAGAGAGTTAAATGCAACTTGAGACAAAGAGACATTACCCCAAGAATGATCACTATTATTTAATTGTGAGAGCAGGAGAGCTAAACAAAACTAAAACAAAAGCCAAAGGAGTACAGCATCCATACAAAATATTTGGCCTATGCCAAATACAACTGATATAGCACAGTGATTATCTCTGCAAGAGATCCTAGAAGGTTAGGATGCACACAATATTCAGGAAAGGTTTTTTACAGTTCTTGGTAGACATAATTTTTGCACTTCTGAGCAATTATGAGGAATAACACTCCTTATTTTTAGCTGCATTAATTTTTTAAGTCCTTGTCTGTCGTTTGTATAAAACTTATATTATGTTAGCAGTACCAGCTGGCATACTGAAGTTTTCCATGTATTACATAACGCATATAGTCATGGACTGGATTTGTAGACTTTGTTACATAAAAGAAGATCCTGTTACACGTAATAAAACCCTGGAGATAGGATTGTATATGTTTCAGCTACAATGTCTACTATGTATCTATATTGTTCAAGATTTTATTTGTTGCCTCCCTGTTTGGGTGTTGGGGGGTGTTTAATAGCCAAACATGGTCTATAAATCATGCCCTTCTGATGACCAAATGAATGGAATATGCTCAGCAGATGCTAAAGTCCCCAAGTTAGGTGGTGGATCTGGCAGCAAATTTAACTCCTGACAACTTTGCTATGAATTATTTATTTAAAATTGAAACCTAAGCATCTAATTCTGAAAATTACAAGCCTACCAAATTAGATCTGGCATATTTTCCCAGTCTCTCTTGACCCCTTGCAAATATTCATGTAATTTGGTGCTGTTACAAGTCAATAACACTCCAGGAAGTGTGTTTATTTTTATTAGATTCATTTCATCCCATATGCTCCCTTGCAGTTATTTCCACCTGTTGGGAGCTATAGTACCGACTTTTAATTCAGATTAGTTAAGTTCTTTGCATGAGAATCAGCTCTAAATATTTTAACCCTCTGAATCTCATCTGAATGTTTGTTTAATTAAGTGTAACTCTCCATGAGAAATTAGAGCTTTACATTTACTGTGACAAGGGAGAAGAAAGGGTCTGTTGAATGCTCCAGCATCAGCTGTTTTCTGAGAAAAGCTGTCACCCGCAGGAAACTCCATACCACTATGGCTTAGTGTCCTTTCTTTTGTGAACTGAAAGGCAGCAAGGAGTGAGCCTGCTAAAACTCCCTCTAGGTGAAATACTTCAGTTTGACCAAGTAGAAATATGATGGTGCACAATGGGAGGTTAAGAAGGGCCATATCCACAATTTATACTGTGAATAGAGTAACGGGAGAGGTAAAAGGTCAGGACAGGCAAGTAGAGGTGCTGACAAAGACCAAAAAGTCAGTTTCAGAGAGATGAGGAGAAAACTGAAAAATACACATGGGTGGGCTGGTGAAATAATCCTGTTAGCAATGGGGTTTCTGGCAAGATAGATAAAGTAGCCTGAGGGCCCCTGTATAGAGGGATACAAGCACTGAAATCAAAAGTAAATTAAGCTGTAAAAGTAAACACTTCTGACTATTGTGCCTTCTGCACTCAAGCTGGGATTGGGAGAAGGGGTTCTCTCTTGTTGAAAGTGTATGGATGGTGTCTCTTGTCCCTGTCCTTTTCCCCTAAATTTTCATAATTTTATGGGAAATTTCTTTTGCTTCTTCAGTTCAAGTGTTTGACCAGCATGCTCCAAATTCATAAATTTCTCTATATTATCTCTATTTTAGTGCAAATTCTAAGGAAGTTACCTGGAAAATACCTATATTTCAACTTTCTTAGTTATCTGTTTTGTATTTTGGAGTGAAGGACCTGTGCATTTCAGAGTAAAAGAACTATACAATATCAATATTTGGGTCTATAGTCACCAATACTATTCTTCAAAAATTACAGATTTATGTAAATGGGTTTGAAGCTAAAGACTGACATATTTGGTTCATCTGAGGCAACAGGCTATGTAATTATGAAGACGTGAGTGCAGATTAGGAGATGATATGAGCATTACTTTCATGGTTTTAAATTTACCTACACCTGGATGAGAATTCAGTAGTGATAACATAACAGCTCTTCACAGTAAGAAATATATTACTACAATGCAGTTCATCCATATTAATATTTCTTAGTAGAAAGACTAATCTTTTTTAACATCATATAATGACAAGTTATGGGTGACACTTATTACCTCTTATTTAAGCCAAAATAATTAAAAATGCCGTCAACAATACCTTGCACGATAGCACCATAATGTGGCAGTTTTAATACTGTGCTTCAGACTGGTGAAGTTGTTGGGAAAACGTAAATTATAATCTAATTTTTACTCCACCTGTCCCTGTTTTTCCCTCCTGCCTGATAAGGCACCAAACTGAAGAACCAAAAGGATGAAAATATTGATTCTGCCTATAGATGCAAAGGCAGAAATGAAATCTGTGTTAATTTGTGCTTGTGTTAATATTGGTGTATAGTTTGGGATACCTGTGTGCTAGAGGCAATGTTCTTCCTGGCTGCAACCTGCAGCACCTTCATTACAGAGGTAGGATAGGAATCCAAACATGGGCCTTAGAGAAAAAGCAACCAGTCCTCACCACTGCCTGAATCTTTTGAGAAAGGATCAACTGGAATTTGTGTATTTGCATGTGATGTCTTCAATTTGTCATATACACTGTTACTATACCTTCTGGCTGACTTTAGCAACTTTTAGTATGAGTACTGAGTTATATCATCTGGCTATTACTGTAATGCGGTATTGTTTTGTTCCAAGTTATTAACCATATTTTCAAAGTATCTCAAATTTTGGCAAATGTTGCACACTTTAAAGTGTTTACTGACTACCTATGAACTTTCAGTCCCTTAAGGGGCAGGTGGGTGTTTTGGGAGGCTTCTTGTTTTGGCCAAGGAATCCATGAGATCTGAATCTCAGAGCCTGAGTCCCAGTAGGACGCAACAGTCAAATAGGTGATATCGTAACATGTTTCTGTAAGGGTATGTGGAAAGAGAGAATCTACTTTTTTAAGGTGTCTGGTCAAGGACCTTTTTCAATACAACAAGGGATAATAAGAAAAGCAGGAAGCCATAAACAAGAACATACAGGGACACAAACCTCAACAACAAAGAGTAAGGGAGGCAGTGACCACAACCAAACCTGGTCAGTCACACTAATTGATGAGGGCGTGTAAGAGTGTGAGAATGTTTGTTCCAGCGAGGTTATCTGATCAGGGATCTTGCCAATAGGGAAACTAAGGGAAAAAAGGGGAAATCAGAAACAAAATATACAGAGACACAGACCTGACAAAACAAACACGGAGATAATGACAAGAAACAAACCTCACCACTCACAGTAATTGATGGGCTATCAAGAAACTACAGGTGCCACTTCAGGAAGATCAGCCTGAACTTTGCAACTGTTAAGATTGTAAGCCAGAGGGATCCTAGACTGGGAGGGGTGTGGGAATTGGTAGATCTGTACAAATCTATGAGGGATGCACAGGGGGAAGAGGGAGCAGGGAGGAACAAAGAGGGGATAGACATAAAAGGGCCAGTCGTGTGAAACAGGGCCAGTCAGTGCGCTTGTCTGGCTGACACCTGATCACTGCAGTCTGTCCTATCTTCTCATTAAATCTTTTTCTTAACTATCTCTCTGCATAATCTCACTCTCTATCCTCTGTGTGTGTGTGTGTGCTGCAAGGACTAAGTGCCAGCTACTAGTGAGACCTGTATGTGTGCAAGTGAAAATTGGTGCCAGACACTGGAGTCAGACCAGGGGTGCGGGTGACCCTGACCTGTGGTGTCAGCTACGGGAGCAAGTGGGGTCTCGGAGTCAATGACTGGAGCAAGTCGGGGTCTTTAACCTCCAGCCATGGGGTGGGAACAGTGCGTGTCCCAAAACCAGATACTGGGGGGACAGGTGTGAGTGAGGTGAGTGAGGGGATCAGCACCAGCAGCTGAAGCAGAACGGCAGGACACAGCCTGTGTGCCAGGTGCCAGCTGCTGGGGGAACTGAGTGCCTGTATCTTCCCCAGACCAGACATGCGTGTGTATCAGCTAGCAAACCTCAATCTGGACCAGCTGGCGAGTAGGAAGGCCTTGGGTTGGGGCAGGAGTATTAGGTGGGTGGAGGGTCCATGCTGGTATGTGGGGGACCCACGAGTGTGGTGTGCTGTGGGATGAGTGTGTGAGTGCTGCATGTGTGCAGCAAGCACTGAGCTGGACCAGCTGGCAAAGAGGGGACCTGTGGGACGGGTAAGGGGGCCTGGGATGTGGGCAGGGGTGTCAGACACACAGAGGCGCTGTGCTGGTACTTGGGGTATCCACAAATGTGCATGCACTTGTGAACCTGGAGAGTGTCATGTATGCGCCAGCACTAGTGACCTCCCATCTCTGCCAGTCCAAGAGGAGGAGGGGACTTGGCTGTCTGTGCTTGTGTTTATGTGAGTCCTCTATTGTAGGTGCTGTTGAAGGCAGTGCCTTGTTTGCAACAGTCTGTGTGATCGGCCATGTCAGTGTCGTGCTTGTGTGTCCGTGTGTGTCTGTGTCTCTGGGATACATGCTCAGCTTCACTACTGGTTGAACCTGCAAAGAGGAAAGTGGTAGCCGCATCCCTCAGCCTGGGCAGAGACCCCAAGTTCCTGGGTCCCTGGGCTGGGCTCCAGCGGCCGGGCAGGAGTGGCTGAAGGAGGCAGCCGTGCTCTAACATCACTTAACAGTTTTGACCATCAGCTGTGCTCAAGACACACGCTGACACAGACAGCCTCCCTTCTACTCTGGATGTTTGGTACATGTAAGGTAGTCAATCCAGTACCTAATTGGTAGATGCTCCAGCCCTTTTTTGTATTTAGGCCCAAAATGCTTACCTGGGTGCAACATTGCACATTCTTCCTCTGAACACACCACAAAAGAGTTCTTATGCTTTAACAGATGCCTTGACTACAGCAATTGCCCTCACAGTCTATTCAATCCTCTTACTTGTTTCCCTCTTCCTTAAAAGGAATGGCAATGATTTCATATCATTAATTACCTGATCATACATGTCAACTCATTTTTCTTTAATTACAGCCTCTCTTTGACTGACTAAATTGCTTGTGATTCACAGGAGTCTTGTGCCTTGTGTGCCAGAAGCTTGGAATTTCCACCCCGCCCAAAGATCACTGGCCTATATATCAGTTTCTTTGCCTTTTGATTAGAGTATGGAAAATGCCAAGTTTCTCTGTGTTTATACAGCACCCAGCACAACTGAGTCCTTTTCCATTAAGTACTCTTCTGGTGATTTGATGCAACACAATTGTCCATTAACATTAATAACAACAAAGACAAATAAATTCTAACGTCATTTTGGGTTTTCTTTTGGTTAAACAATTTAATATCTATTCCATTTTTATCATCACCCATAAGATCCTGTAAAAAGAATATTCAAACATATTTTAACAATTCAAACACAAAATAAATGATGCATCACACTGGTATATTGTTACTTTTCCTGATTTTTTTTAAATAACATGTAAGGAACATTACATTTACTGCATTGTACTTTACTCTTTAATTTTCATATATTTTCCATATTTTAAAAATCCTCTTGTGACAAGCACACTGAAATAATTTTAGATGTTTCCCATTTTTCTTATGTAAGAATTAAACATCATATTTTCTATAGTCAATTTGGCTAACTTACCACAGATTATCTCAACCAATAGAACATTAAAAGCAATGTGTTTGTTGGGATACAAAACTGGCAAAAGAAGAGTACCAATAATTTTTCATTTTTTTTTTTTATCTACAGAAAGCAGCAATCCACAATGTGTTTCTAAAAAATGGAAAACATTTAATTCCCCAGGATGTTGTCAAAGGCTTTTGCTGAACTCCAGTCACTTCTCTTTCATGTTTTGAAGATTTACTCCATTATAGTCAGACCACAGAAATTAGACATCATTTCCTCTTGTCTCTCTTCAATATAATTGCATATTTTTACTAGAAAATTTAATCCTCTTTATCATCATACTTACCATTTAATTTAATGGACATGAGAACTATTAGTTCTGTTATTACTATTATTATTACTGTTATTATTGTAGTTCCCAAAAGTCTTATTTCAGATCTAATATTCTTGTAAGATTTTAAAATCATACGTGAAGATGTTGATGTCCTCAAATCTAAAGCAATAACCAAGCATGTGATACAATTGGACAGATGTATTAGAAAATCACTGCTTTCATCATACAAAATTTTAGTATAAGGCTTATTGGTATCCCCCCCATCCTTCTTGAGAGGACTGGTTCAAAACTGCTCAGGAAAGCATAGGAAATGTTCAAGTCGCGAACACCATCACCTGTTTACAAAGAGGAGAAGTCAAATCTCTTATATTATGTTTGGTGTGCAAAATGGGTGATATTCAGCAGTGGAAGTTCACAGTGAACTTCTGGATGGAACCCCCATAATAAGAATTTAGGATGATCTTATTGGTAAAGATAAAACAAAAACTTTTTTTCTCTAAAGCGTCCATCAAAAGCTGGGAGAAGTTTCAACTACCTTCTTAGTGTAAAAATATTATTTTCTATACATCCTGGACTTCCTGAAAGGAAAATTTACTTAATGGTGTAACAAATATTATTACCTTTACTGAGTAGAACTTGTGGACAAATATAGATATGTTTTGGATAACCTCATCTGCTAAGCTTTTTACAATTCATCCATCCTTACTTGAACAATTATCTACTAGATGTGTTTGAAACGGATTTGCATAAAATTCAGGAACTTACTACTTGTCACAGTTTATTAGAACTACTCTCTGTAACTACTGCCCTTTAATGCAAATCTGTAATAACTTTTATTCTGAGTATCAAAACCCAGAAATTCTTGCTGTATGATGACGGGGGAGGGGGGGGGGGGTGGAGGTGGAACATGACACCCAGCTAGAAAGTAGCTTGGCAGAAAAGGACCTGGAGGTCTTGGTGGACACAAAGTTGAACATGAGCCAGCAATGTGCCCTGGCTGCAAAGAAGGTGAATGGTATCCTGGGGTGCATTAAATATTACTTGAAGGATCAGGAGCGCAGGTAGTGTTTTCCTCCATCCCATCAGTAGCCGGGAGGCATACGGAAAGGAACAGGAAGACCCACCTTATTAACACGTGGCTCAGAGGCTGGTGCCAGGGGTGGAATTTTGGTTTTTTTGATCATGGGGCAGTTTACATGGCACCAGGCTTGCTGGAGTCAGATGGGGTTCACCTGTCGCAAAGGGGGAAAAGGATTATGGCTCAGGTGCTAGCAGGCCTCATTGAGAGAGCTTTAAACTAGATGTAAAGGGGGAAGGGGATAAAACCAGGCTTGCTAGGGATGAGCCTAGGGGTGGCATGCCTGTGTTGGAGAAGAGATCAATAGCCCAACTGAAGTGCATTTACACCAATGCACACAGCATGGGCGATAAGCAGAAGGAGCTAGAAACCGTTGCGCGGCAGGAAAACTATGATGTGGTCGCCATCACAGAAGCATGGTGGGATGACTCACACAACTGGAGTGCTGCAATGGATGGCTACAAGCTCTTTAGAAGGGACACGCAAGGAAGGAGACGCAAGGTGGTGGGGTAGTCTTGTACATTAGAGAGTGTTTTGACTGTCTAGAACTCAACGACGGTAATGATAAGGTTGAGTGCTTATGGGTAAAGATCAGGGGGAAGGCTAATAAGGCAGATACCTTGGTGGGAGTCTGTTATAGACCACCCAACCAGGATGAGGAAACAGATGAAGTTCTCTACAAGCAGCTGGGAGAAGTCTCACAATCTCTAGCCCTTGTTCTCATGGGAGACTTCAACTTACCAGATATCTGCTGGAAATACAACACAGCAGAGAGAAAGCAGTCTCGGAGGTTCCTGGAGTGTGTGGGAGATAACTTCCTAATGCAGCTGGTAAGCGAGCCAACCAGGGGAGGTGCCCCGCTGGACCTGCTGTTTACGAACAGAGAAGGCCTGGTGGGTGATGTGGTGGTCAGAGGTTGTCTTGGGCTCCATGACCATGACATGATAGAGTTTTCGATTCTTGGAGACGTAAGGAAGGGCGTCAGCAAAACCACTACCCTGGACTTCAGAAGGGCAGACTTTGGGCTGTTTAGGAGTCTGGTTGACAGAGTTCCTTGGGAGGCAGTCCTGAAGGGCAAGGGAGTCCAGGAAATCTGGATGTTATTCAAGAAGGAAGTCTCAAAGGCACAGGAGCAGGCCATCCCCGTGTGCCGTAAGTTGAGCAGGCGGGGGAGAAGACCGACCTGGCTGAACAGAGAGCTTTGGCTGGAAATCAAGAAAAAAAGGAGAGTCCACCACCTTTGGAAGAATGGTCAGGTGACTCAAGAGGACTACAAAGATGTTGTGAGGTTATGCAGGGAGAAGATTAGAAAGGTGAAGGCCCAGCTAGAGCTTAAATTGGCCACCAGCATTAAAGATAACTAAAAATGTTTTTATAAATATATCAGCGACAAAAGGAGGGCCAGGGAGAATCTCCCTCCTTTGTTGGATGCGGAAAGTAACTTTACCACAAAGGATGAGGAGAAGACTGAGGTACTTAATGCTTTGCCTCAGTCTTTAATAGTCAGACTGGTCATCCTCAGGGTTTTCAGGCCCCTGAGATGGGAGATGGAGATAGAATGCAGAATGAAGCCCCGGTTGTCAAAGAGGTGGCAGTCACCGACCTGCTCCTCCACCTGGATGCTCACAAGTCCATGGGGCCAGATGGGATCTTGCCAAGCCACTCTCCATCATTTACCAGCAGTCCTGGTCAACTGAGGAGGTCCCAGATGACTGGAAGGTAGAAAATGTGACACCCATCTACAAGAAGGGTCAGAAGGAGGATCCGGGGAACTACCGGCCTGTCAGCCTGACCTCGGTGCCGGGGTGTAGCGTTCGTTACATATCAAGGTTATACCGACGGATCTCCAGCCGACCCGGGCTGGGGAAGGAACAGTCAGCACACGCAGTGTGGGTGTTCAACTCCCCCGTTTATTGCGCAGTAGTTTACCTTTATACTCCCAGCAGTAGGCGTGTCATGTTATAAGGGGCGGGGACAAGGGAGGGTCGACCTTTCACTCTTTCCATACAGCACGTGATCTTCCGGTCGCCAGCCCTTATCTTACTACATTTCCCCCTCCCTTAGCTCCAGTAGCTCTGTATCTCACTGGGGAAGCTGCACGTAAAATAATCGATATATGGTGAGACTTCTTAATATACAACTCATAGAATACCTAATTAAGTGTAATAGACAGGATAATAGCATAGCAAGGATAAGAACAAATAACAAGATTATGAGACCAGTTATCTATGTGGCAGCAACTGTCCCCCTTATCGCTAATGAAGTAGGGGGGTGAACAATAGACAGGTAGAGGCTTGTCCAATAGCCGGCATATACAGACACGCATCCGTTACGTTCATGGATTTTGCCCAATCCAGCCAGTAGTTCGTCGCGGCTCCCTCATTACTCCCCCACACCATCAGGGTGCATAGGGAAATGGTAACCTGTCAAGATAAGACTCAATAAATTGGTTAATGTTTATACGGTCAAATATTTCGACTGGGTACCCATTCTAGCGTCCCTTTCTCGGTTTGCACACACGCATACCCACGTCCCAGACAACGGAGGGAATACGGGCCCCTCCATTCACGGGTTTGCAGGTCCCCTACTTGAACCAAAGGGTAAGGCCCTTCGTTCTCATCGAGCCGGAAATGTGCCTGGGTTGCAGTCTCGGTTTTATAGGTGTTCCCTCGAATGGTATGATTTAAGGTAATTAGTGCCGTCGTCAACAGATGTTGTGCCCGAAATAAGGGAGGGTCAAGAGGAGGGGGAACCCCTGTTTCTGGGCCTATATTCTCCCCCTCCCTAAGTCGGTTGAGTAACCCTTTTAATGTGCGATGCGCGCGTTCTACAATGCTTTGGCCCGTACTGTTGTAGGGAATACCATGACTCAACTGAATATCCCAGCGCGCGCAAAAGTCCTTTGTCTTCTTGCTAACATATGCCGCTCCATTATCTGTTTTAATTTTTTGTGGGATGCCAAGTTGCGCCATACAGTCCTGCCAATGTAAAATAACTGCGAGAGCATTTTGTTTAGCATGCATAGTGGCTAAAATAATTCCACTGCAGGTATCAACTGTAACATGCAGATACTTACGTGGATTAAAGGGTTCATAAATCGTAACATCAGACTGCCATATTTGGTTGGGCTGCAACACTCGAGGGTTTACCCCTGCCTCCCAGAGGGGACCTTTGGAATACACAGGACAAGCAGCAATCACAGAGCGAGCATCTTGCAAGGTAATGCCAGCGAGCTTAGCTAAACCGCGAGCTCCACAGTGGAGCAGCTCATGCAGGCGGAAAGCTCGCCTTAGGTTAGAAGTTTCTTCAAGCGCCAGTACACTCCTTGCTAAGCTGTCCGCTACTTCATTCCCGGCAGAAAGAAAACTTGGTATGGAACTATGACTATTAACATGGATAGGACAGACAGGGGCGGTTCTCATTTGCAGTGTGGTGAGCAGCATTCCAGCAATCTTTGACGTTGCCCCAAATGCCCATCGGCATTTCTTTAGTAACTTATATACATAGCAAGAGTCTGTGATTAGATCTAAGGCCTCTTCGGGCCATTGAGTGAGAGCCATCCATATCGCCTTGGCCTCAAGATATTGCACGGATTGCCCTTGATCTTGATAACTAATGTGGGTCCACTGACCATCCTCCTGCCATGTAACGACAGCTTTCCCAGTAATCAATGACACGTCGGTAAAAACCGTGCGGCCTCCGGTGGGTTGTTCAACTATGGCACTAGCTGGCAAAAAATGGAGTACCTGGATTATCTCCCCACAGGGGTGTGGTCTTAGACCTTCAATACGACCCGTAAATTCAGCTATCGCCGCTTGCAGAAACCCGACTTGTGGAAGTACCAACTCCCACTGTGCCAAAGAACAGGGCAACGCGATGACCTCCGGGTCTTTTCCTGTTGAGTTTGCCTCCGACAGAGGAGAATAAGCTGGGATAATAAAGTTGGCCAAGAAATTAAAGCTGTCTTCGGTTTGCCTTGATACAACCAAGCAAAAGGCCAGCCTTTTTCACCACTATTTTGAATTAGTAAACCATGGCCAGCGGTGTCTGTCATGTAAATCAGGGCAGCGACCGGTTGTTCAGGTGTAAATCGCGCGAGACCCCAATGCTGGGCCCGCTCCATAGTTGTCCTAAGAATCTCCTGATGGTTTTTTGAAAGAGTCCTTGGAGCTAGGGGGGAACGTCCTCCTTTCAGGAGTTGACATAGGGTACTCATTTCTGCCTCAGATATTGGAATAAAGTTTCTAAGCCACAATAGTTGTCCAATTAATTTTTGCGCCTCATGGAGTATTGTCACTGTAGTCCGAATTTCAAATGATTGTGCTGTCACGCTTCGTGGCCTCAGTTGAGTACCTAAATACTTTACTGCACGTCCTACCTGCGTTTTCCGAGGCTCAATGTGTAACCCATGTCGCTCCAAACTGACTATCAGCTGCACGCGCGCCTTTTCCAGTAACTCCTCTTGGTTGGACGCCAATAACACGTCATCCATGTAATGGAAAATGATGACTGTAGGGAAATTTTCTCGAATAGGGCGTATCGCAGTAGCTACAGCAATTTGACACAAGACTGGTGAGTTTTTCATGCCCTGGGGTAACACCTTCCATTGATATCTGGCGTACGGGTGTTGATTGTTAGGCTCAGGAACAGTAAAGGCAAAGCGTACTCTATCTTCTTCGTGCAAGGGAACACTAAAAAAGCAATCTCTAATATCTATAACCACTATTTGATAGTCAGGTGGAACCATGGCCGGAGAGGGGAGGCCCGCTTGTAGCGGGCCCATGTCTTGTATACATGCATTAACTGCGCGTAGATCATGTAGCAGTCGCCACGCTCCCGATTTTTTCTTTATCACGAGAATGGGGGTGTTCCAGGGACTTGTAGAGGGTTCGATGTGTCCTGCGTCAAGTTCTTGTTGTACCAATTGTCGAACAGCCGCCCCCTTTTCTCTGTTAATGGCCACTGCTCTACCCACACTGGCTTATCTGTCAACCAGGTGAGTTTTAATGGGCGGACACAGGCAGTGGCCATTATGATAAATTTGTACGCAGTACTATTTTCATCTTCTGCAAGCAACATCGTCCCAAGATGACAATGGGTAACTCAGCAATGGCGGGGTTACACCATGCTACCCTAGCTTGTCCGGATTCCAGATCCTTCAACATAATTTGCATTGGGTTCCTGCTTTGATGCGAGGTCTGCATGCCTCCCACGCCTTGCAGCGAACCTCTCGGTTCGAGTGGCCAATCATCTGGCCATAGATGTGATGGGATTACTGTAACGTCCACCCCTGTATCCAAAAGGGCTCTTAATACGAGGCGTGGTGGTCCCCCCAACTCTGGGAGCCATGGGGTAACTACAATATCTACTTCTGGCCGTGTGGTCATGTTTAGGGTGAGTGCCACATACAGCGAGGCTCTATTTCCAGCGTCCTGTATTGCGTGCTCCCATCTCCCCAAGGCAGCTGAGTTGGATATTGCATCATTGGAACCGCAGGCGACTGTGCTGGTCCCGGGGAAGGAAAGACTCCCTGCACGACATATTGCGCTGCTGTCGTCGGGCCTGTTGAGCTGATCGCTGGGGCAGGTGGGGATGGCACGGCCCCCTGCCATCCCCTCTTCTCGTTTCCCCAGTCCGGCCTCCTTTGCTGATTCCCCACTTTGCACTGTCGAGCTCTGTGGCCTAGTCGCCCGCAGCGCCAGCATCGTACGTCTCTCTCTCCTTCCCCTGTTCCAGGGGTGTTTGTTTTTGAAGGGCATTGTCACGCCATGTGTCCTTGCCCCCCAAACTTATGGCACGTAAGTCGTGCATCTCGACAGGCCGCATGGACCGCAGCCACTACCGGTTGCATACTTTGCATATGTTCCTGTTCCAGCACGTAACGAATCATCTGTGAAAGCGTGGTCCCTATGGGTAACTGTCTTAGTAACACTGCAGTTTGTGGGTTTGCTCGTGTACATGCACAGTCAAGCAATATCGCCTCCTTAGCTTGCTCGGGAAGTCGAGCAACCTGGAGTGCCGCTTGCAGCCGGTCTAAAAACTTTGTGAAGGGCTCACTTAACGATTGCCGTATTTGGACCCATGGAGGCTCCCTTTTATCAAGAGCCACAACGATGCGTATCGCTTCTTGGGCAGCATTCGAAGATGCAGCAAAATCGCGCCCCCGCATTCGCTGAGGCTGTGCCTGAGGAGTTGCGAACTGCCCTTCACCCATCAGCTGCTCTAAAGTCACTCCTGCCATGGGATGGCCGGCCTGTTGCGCCTCAATAACAACTTGGGTGCACCGATTCCTCCATTCCTCCCTAAACAATACCATCATCGAGGGGGTCAATACGGCCCGCATCAACTGAATAATATCAAAAGGTGCAAGCGGCGTTGCAAAAACACAGTCTGGTAGGACTTGGGTCTCTGGGGAGTTTAATCCATGACTTTTCACCGTTGTGGCCAATTCTTTCACCAGCTTCGTATCTAACGGTTGCCACTCATATCCCCCGCCTGCAGCTGCTCGGATAGGAAATGCTTGAATCGGAGGGGCCTGGAATCGCACTCCTTCCAAGACACAATTTTTTGCAATCATCCGCCAATCCGTCCCGTTTGCCCTCTCTTTCGGCTTTTCCCCTGGCATTAGACTTTCTGCATTCGCCACCACCCCTCTCAATCGGCTGATCAATGTCTTGAGTTCCCTTGAAACCTCGTTAGTCTAGAATCCCACTCCCTTTTTTAAAGATTTGCCCCTCTTTGGTAATGATCTTGGAAGTGGGGGCGGATGAGCAACAGTCGAGGATTCCTCGTTGCCCCTTTCGTCCTCACTGCTATCAGAGCTCATGGGATAATCGTGTACAGGCTCCCTCCACTGTGAGGGAATACCAGTTTGATTTCCCACTGCCCAAGGGGTAGGGGGTCCCTCTGGTGGCTCAGGTATCACTGGCAGTGCCGGGGGAGCCCTACCACCCCCCTTAGATGTCGTCAGCCGTGACGCCGGTTCTCCTTGTTCCTCAGATCTTTTCCTGCGCTCCGCTCTCTGTGTGTCCACAACCCGTCGATCACTGGGATTCAACAGGGCATCCTCAGAAGGTGATAGTGCCTTGCCCTCCTTTTCTCCTTCCTGCCATCTTCCTTCACGTAATTCACAATACCACTGGGATCCCACATCGGGCCCCGGGACCCAATCCAGCAACCTATCAGTCAGCTCCCTTTCCACACATTGTTGCAATTCGCCCCAGGAGTATTGAGGAAGTAGCGGATCCGCCGGTGCAGGGGGCGCCGAAGGTTCCGTGGGCGGCCGCCCTAAACTGCCCACTCTTTCCCGACTCCTTTGTTCCTGCTGCGCCATAGCCTCCTTGCGCCTCCCCTTCCTCCGTTGGCTCAGGCCCCAGTAACGACAGTTCCGTCTGTGTCCCACAGGCCACTCCTTCCCAGCCAGCCTGTGTCCCCTCCGAAACTAAACCCGTTGACTTTTCGTTCCCAGGAGATTCATGCCCCATCAGCGCGCTACGTGCAGCAAGCCAGCACCGCTTTGCTGCAAACCCCTTCTTAAGCACCCTTTCTACTGTTCCCCAGGCGCGAAGCCAGTCACTGGCTCCTCCAACATTATTTATGATCGCTTCTGTCAGCTCATTGCGTATTTTTCCCCAATTTGAGGTGTCGAAAACTTCTGTGGGAGTGCCGAGCACTCCCCAGCGTAGCATCCATTGGATGCAGTCGCCCGTGGGCCTTTTCATTATCACCCTATCCTCGCCCACCTCCATTGCTACTAACTTTAATACCTTTACGAGTTCCGCGAGCTCCATCGCTGCTACCTGCAGCCGATCACGTCGGGGTCACCACTATGTAGTGTTCGTTACATATCAAGGTTATACCGATGGATCTCCAGCCGACCCGGGCTGGGGAAGGAACAGTCAGCACACGCAGTGTGGGTGTTCAACTCCCCCGTTTATTGCGCAGTAGTTTACCTTTATACTCCCAGCAGTAGGCGTGTCATGTTATAAGGGGCGGGGACAAGGGAGGGTCGACCTTTCACTCTTTCCGTACAGCGCGTGATCTTCCGGTTGCCAGCCCTTATCTTACTACGCCGGGGAAGGTCATGGAACAAATCATCTTGAGTGCCATTATGCGGCACATGGCGGGACAATTGGGGGATCAGGCTCAGGCAGCATGGGTTTATGAAAGGGAGGTCCTGCTTCACGAACCTGATCTACTTCTATGACAAGGTGACCTGCTTAGTGGATGAGGGAAAGGCTGTGGATGTTGTCTACTTGGACTTTAGTAAGGCCTTTGACACTGTCTCCCACAGCATTCTCCTGGAGAAGGTGGCTGCTCACGGCTTGGATAGTGCACTCTGCGCTGGGTTAAAAACTGGCTGGATGGCTGAGCCCAGAGTGTGATGATTAACGGAGTCAAATCCAGTTGGCGGCTGGTCACGAGTGATGTTCCCCAGGGCTCGGTATTGGGGCCGGTCCTGTTCAACATCTTCATTGATGATCTTGATGAGGGGATCAAGTGCACCCTCAGTAAGTTTGCAGATGACACCAAGCTGGGTGGAAGTGTCGATCTGCTGGAGGGTAGGAAGGCCCTACAGAGGGACCTGGACAGGCTGGATCATTGGGCCTGGGCCAGCTGTATGAGATTCAACAAGGCTCAGTGCTGGGTCCTGCACTTGGGTCACAACAACCCCATGCAACGCTACAGGCTTGGGGAGAAGTGGCTGGAGAGCTGCTTGGCAGAAAAGGACCTGGGGGTGTTGGTTGACAGCCGCCCAAACATGAGCCAGCAGTCTGCCCAGGTGGCGAAGAAGGCCAATACCATCCTGGCTTGTATCAGGAATAGTGTGGCCAGCAGGACGAGGGAGGTGATAGTGCCCCTGTACTCAGCACTGGTGAGGCCGCACCTCGAGTACTGTGTTCAGTTTTGGGCCCCTCACTACAGGAAGGACACTGAGGTGCTGGAGCGTGTCTAGAGAAGGGCAACGAAGTTGGTGAAGGGTCTAGAGCACAAGTCTTCTGAGGAGCGGCTGAGGGAGCTGGGGTTGTTTACTCTGGAGAAGGCTGAAGGGAGACCTTGTTGCTCTCTACAACTACCTGAAAGGAGGTTGTAGCAAGGTGGGGGGTCGGTCTCTTCTCCCTAGTAACATGTGATAGGACGAGAGGAAACGGCCTCAAGCTGCACCAGGGGAAGTTTAGGTTGGATATTAGAAAAAACTTCTTCACCAAAAGGGTAGTCAGCCACTGGAACAGGCTGCCCAGGGCAGTGGTTGAGTCCCCATCCCTGGAGGTATTTAAAAGACAGGTAGACATGGTGCTTGAGGACATGGTTTATTGGTGGACTTGACAGTGCTAGGTTAACAGTTGAACTCGATGATCTTAAGGGTCTTTTCCAACTTTAACGATTCTATGATTCTGTGAAATAAAGTATGGCCAGCAGGTTGAGGCAGGTGATCCTTCCCATTTACTCAGCCCTGGTGAAGCCACACCAGGAGTACTGTGTCCAGTTCTGGGCTCCCCAGTACAAGAGAGGCATGAACATACTGGGGAGAGTCCAACAAAAGGCCACAAAGGGACTGGAGCATCCCTCCTGCGAGGAAAGGCTAATGGAGTGGGGACCATTCAGCCTGGAGAAGAGAAGGCTCAGGGTAATCTCATCAATGTATATAAATACCTGAAGGTAGGGTGCAGAGAAGATGGAGCTAGACTCTTCTCAGTGGTGCCCAGTAACAGGACAAGAGGCAACGGTCACAAACTGAAACACAGGAGGTTCCCTCTGAACTTCAGGAAACACTTTTTCACTGTGGGTGTGACTGAGCACTGGCACAGGTTACCCAGGGAGGTTGTGGAGTCTCCATCCTTGGAGATATTCAAAAGCTGCCTGGCCATGGGCCTGGGCAAGTGGCTCTAGGTGGCCCTGCTTGAGCAGGGGGTTGGACCAGATGATCTCCAGTGGTCCCTTCCAGCCTCAACCATTCTGTGATTCTGTGGTGTTTGTGGTGAAGAATATTTTTTTTTTCCAATAGTTAGCACAGAGACCTTCATTTATGCTGTGTTTGTAGAAATGCATTTGTTGAAGAAATAGTAAAAGTGCTTTCAGGCTTCCCAACATCTATTTACTTGTGAAAAATTAAAAGCTTCTCCCTATTGTATAATTTTATGCTACTAATGTGGTTTTGAATTTAAGGGGTCTACCCATACATTTGACCTTAAACATGGAGTTAAGCATTTGCTGAATAGTGACAAGCATAAACTTAAAGTTAAGGACATATGTAATTGCTTTGCCATTCAAAACAACACAAACCACTGTGTTATACCATCTCTTGTTAGGGGCATTGTTCTACTGTTTCTTTTGTGGAGTGTGCCTGTAATTTGTCATATTATTTCTGTAGCTATTTTCATATACTGAAAAGCAATGACTGTCAAATATTCCTTATTGTCTGTTTGTCTTTTTTTGTCTATATACATTTCACTTCACCTGTGCATTTTACTTCATTATGGAAGTTCACTGTGCATATATGCACGGTGTATATCTTAACACTGCAGAAAACTGGAACAAGGAAAGAATGTCACTTAATTATTTAGACAGTATTTCTTCAAGATAGTATATTACACCTATGATTTATTATCTGCATCAATTGCCTGTTGATTTTTAAGGTGGTGATAAAAAGCTGAGGCCAGACTGCCCAAGAGAAACTGTCATACTCTTTTTTGATATCTCAAGAATGACACTCATTTTCCTCTGCTCGGAGAAAACTCGCACATTAAGACTCTTAAAAATACACTGCCAAACACTCTGTGTGTGAGGCAGGGGAACTGAATAAAAAGGGACCACAGAAGGCAAAGGATGAGCTTCATTTCAATAGCCTGCGAGTTCTTTCACTGCTGCGTTTATTTAACAGAAATACAATTATCATTCTGCACTTGGACCATCCTACAGAAATTTAAAAATAAATATGAATAGCCACATTCTTTGAAAGAATATCATGAAAAGCTGAGGGGGATTTTTTGAAATATGTATTTCACCAGTATATTTATGGCCTTGTACTATGCTTTGACCATAAGCAGCAAGACTTCACCTTTACAATTTTCAGATGAATATTAACTGAAACAAATCAGAAATGAGGACGTTTCCACAAAGAAAGGCCATTATGTCCCCCCTCACTGGCTCTCTAGCTAGGTCATGCATGTAACATACTTATTGGAGCTCTCTTTCGATCTCTTGGGTGTTTCATTTTAAGTAAGATGGAGAATTATGTACTTGGTAACTGCCGAAGGTCAAAGATAAATATGCAGAGCAGAAGAACATTGTGCAAATATCTAACTGTGCAATCACTGTAGATTTTAAAATAGATTTTCTGTGTCTCTCAGCTGCCTAGCTACATGAAAGTAGTTAAGACAGCAAAGAAAAACAGTTGACACTGACAATCCACTCATTTAGCTTGAGCTACTGCACATAAAGAAGTACTTCTCCAATAAAAGCAAACACAAGCATCTGAACATCTAGTAAAGAGATTGTAGAAGTACCAAATAACCTTGGATTCTTTTTCACCTTTGTAAGACACTAGAAAGCAATTCAAACATGTACGGAGGCACTGGCATTGACACCCTTCTGCTTAAAAACTGATCCATTAGTTTAACAGCACAATGCATACAATGATATGGTGAAGTTTGTGGATATATGGCATAAGCCTGGAATGCTCTATTTGAAAAAGCCCAGATTAGTATGCAGCTGATCCAGTTTCAAAATGGTATATGTGTTTACTAGTACTGGGAAACCATGTATCTTCAAATCTACCTTCCAGAACCAGAATTACTAAAACACTTCTAATCTTCCCTTTAGTACTCCTCCATATGGAAAGTTTCCATAACAATGTACAACACCAGACATTTCATATGGATGATAAAGCTGCTGAGAATATTTTGGAAATTCAGTGAAAACATAAAATATTCACTCTTTTGAGTACACAACAAAATAATTCAAATTTTTATTGCGTCTGTGGAGCACACGTTCTTTATAAATCAAAGACAAATTTTTCTACAGAGAAATAAAGAAATCCTCAGGCATGATCATGATTTCCTAAATAAAAGGTGAGATATATTGAATACAAAATATGAAAGACATGAAATCCAATCTTACAGATTGTGCCACAAGTTATTAGTCCTTAGTCACATTTCAGAATGTTTTGGTTTTTTTCAGGGTTTTTCCCCCCCTCAAAAATCATGTTACATGAGCCTATTTATTTTGCCAATGAATAACATCAAACATATATTTAGAATCAAAACTCTTTGTTGAAATGCAAATTTTCCAAAATTTCATGGAAAGACATTTTGGTCCATCTCTCAGAAATCTCTCAGTAGGTATGAAAGCACATGCCTGTGATCACAGAAGGCCAAGAACAAAGTTTTGTTACAGGGTCTTTCAAAAATATATAGTCCCTCCCCAACTCAGACTAGCATCATTTTCTGCTTGTTCTCAATACCTCTAACTGATCTGCATTCATCTACAGGACATGGTAAAATGGTAGTATGCACTGATGAGATACCCCCTTACAGCAGAACCCATAGGCAGGGAAGTGGTGAGTCATATGCAATAGGAGAGAATTGCTCCCGCATTCTGGAGATATTTTTCTGTCTTTTGCAGAACTTTGTATCCTCTGCAAATGAGAGAGTAGTGAAAAGGAGCTGGAGGAGGAGTTGACCCTTCTTTGCTCTATAGTAGCAAAGAAATGTCAGGACAAAGATGAAAGGAAACAACAAAAGGATCAATCCTGCAAGGCACAGAGCTTTTGCTGAAGTTGTTGAGTGCCTTTGTTAATCTCAGCTACAAGTGAAAGTGCTCAAGAGCAGGGACAGAATTGGGCCTTTACTGAACTCTAACAATGTAATAGGAAAGATTTGCTAGAAAGAAAACATCTTCATAAATAGGAAAATAGCACACAGGATGGAAAAGGACATGATATTTTGAGAACAATAGTGCCATTACAAGTGATGCCAATAAATAACATTAAGTTGATGGGAGGGGAATGAAACATCATCAGGGCTCAGAACAGCAGCTTTTTCATGTATACAATACAAGAGGTGTGTCCCATTGGAAGATCACTAATTATTAATAAACTCTAGCTGACTCTGTCTACAGCACCCAAAATCCAGGGGCATTAATGAATTTAGATTAAAACTGAAATTACTCTTTCTTTTGTGAAGGAGGTATAAACTGATAAAGGACATGATTCTCCCATCACATCAACTCTTCCCATGTTTGACTTTGATGACTTTACTAGGTCAGTTCCTTGTTTGCAATGCTGGCTCTGGAAAAAAGGCTGATGCTCAGTAATTCTGTAGGGCAGAGAATGAAGACCTGTTTTACACATAACCATGAGTTGCCGTACAATATCTTTTCCATGAAATTTTTCAGTATGTATCTCTAAGCTTTAGAACACATCATTTGTTGGATATTTGAGATATGGAGAAAAACCTCACAATCTGGATTTTAAAAGGAAGATGTGCTGAAGGACAGAATCCAGTTGTGGGTCTCAATAATGTCTTGAACATTCACTGTATGTAGTGAAAGTAGTGAAGCAAATATCAGGGCATTTGACATAAGTTTTCTGTGTCTCTCATCTTCTTCACTCAAGGCAGCCTCACTCCTGTAAATAGAATAACATTTGGATAAAAAGCTCATTGAAGACTGCAATGAGCCTGGTTTTCTGGAATGGAAGAAAAAAATTGCTCTCATGAATAGATCTTTTTCTAAGAAGGGCTCAGGTTACTTCCCCTTTCCATTGAGCTAGTGAGTGTCACAAAATGAGTCATCTTGATCGAGGCAGTCAGGTTTCACTGGCCCAGTAAATGACATGCTTTAACCTTTCTTTGACTATAAGGGACACATAGCAAGATGTAGGTTCTTATCAGTCATTCAAGTGAATTTCAGCCAAAAATATGTTCTCTCAATATTCTCAAAGAGATGTGTTAGCAAGCTAACATGATATTTCCCTTGGTTTATTTGATATCTGTTCAGCAAATAGGTATAGAGTAAAACTGTTGCCTGCATTTGAAAAAGGAAATACAAACTTTTAATTTACAGAACACTTTAGTCTGATTCTCTTACCAATATTAGCCTATGACAATTCTTAATCAAACCTCCCACAGGGTACAAGTAAACCCATGATTTCAGCAGACTGTGTGTGTCTTCCTACAGACAGTGGTCTAGATGGAATTCACTTGTAATTGCTGAATATTTTGGGTATCTTGCATTTCTAATTCTGACCAGCTTGAGAAAGCATAAGAACAAGACATTCTAGAATAGTAGATACATAGTTAAAATCACATGGAGGCAACAACCAGAAACCGATATCTAAAGGTAGTTGTCATTTGGGATTACTTATATTCATAATCCTAGCCACTTAATCTTACCATTTCAGGACAGATTCATACTTGCTACTTACCCACTTAGTATATCTATCTACTTACCACTAATCTAACTGTGTAGGTTCTTGTAGAGTCAATGGAGAGAAGATGGATAACCATACCTTAGGTCAGATGTTTAGTTAGTGCTTTAAAATCAGCTCTTTAACTTATCCCTCCATTCAAGGGTGTTTATTTTGTAAGTGATGTAAATATATTTCATATGTCATTCTCTTCAAGTGCTCACTGAAATGTTATGCTTTTCTAATGTTATGCTTCTTTTTCTGGGAACTGTGATTTGGTCACAGCTAAGCAGAGGGATACTCAGTTATGTTATATGTCTGCACTGCAAGAGAATGTGTTTTTCAAAATCTTCTGCCAAAAATATTTTTCTGATACGTTCTTTCCTTTTTATATCTGTGCTAAATTAAAGAATGTAGTGACAAGTGTAGCATATAACCAAAGTCTGGCATGTTAAGCATATTAAATAGTAAGTTGTTTCTTAGGGCCATGCAGTGTTATTAAAACATTACAGGAATAATAAAAAGCAATACTTTTGTGGGAGGAAGAAGAGTTAGGCTATCAAGGAATTTATACAGATTTTTTTTAATTTAGAAAACTATAATTTTAGGAACTTTTAAATTCTTTACTCTTCCTTTCTTCATGGATTTAAATCTTTTCATCTGTCCTTTTCCAAAAGGGATTTTGGTATATATTACCAAATATATGCCAGATAATCGAATTATTTTAATTTTCTCATTAATTAAATGCACTAAAAATAAATGTGCTTTTAAAGCCAGTATCTCATATTTAGATTCGTTTCAGCATTTTACTGAGATGCATGATTAATTTTAAAATCTACTCTGAATCCATGAATCCCTTAGTAATTACAAATGGCTACCCTTTATTATCTTTGTAGTTGGTGGAGAAAATATTTTTTTTGTGTTTTATAATTCATCAAATCTGTTTTAAATGTCAATTTCAGTAAGAGATGTATTATCCCCAAACTCCATTGACTATACTAACTAGGTTGACTCATTCAGATATAGGCGTCTGTGTCATAGATGCTTTCAGTGTTTGTTATGACAAACTAAGAAGTGTCTCTGGCATATTAAACATACATACAGTCTAAGGCCTCATTTTTCCAGTAGTATTGAACTGTAAGATTCTGAAAACACTGACCTGCAATCTCAGAAAATATTTTCAGCTCTTGTACATGGTGTATATCTAAATAACTAGTCTTTTGGCTTTTCATTTCACAATATTTTTAAGACCAAACCTTTTTTAAGACCAAACCTCTTAGACTTGACAACAAAGTTTCATTCATCTCCTCTCTTACTTAGCAAAATATCCTTCACATTAATCTTCCCAATACTCACCAGCTCAAACAAAATGGAGCTGCTTAGTACTTCAGCTGCTGTCCCAGCCCTTGATCTGGCCGCATCATGTTCATTGTGCCTTTCCATTTGCATCCTCTTCGGGGCACAGAGTTGAAGTTTTTTATTATCTCCCCTTTCCTTCTTCACATCGCCTTTTTTACTTTTTCTTTTCCTTCTGATTCCAGTTTTGGTTTCTTCTCAGGTATCCATAATGCTCCTCACACTTAAATGCTCTTCTATTTCATAAAGCTCAAGAAAAGCTAGCAAAACTACCCACTTCGGTACTGCAACTCACTGAAGTAATAGAAAACATTTTCTGTAAGATGAGGAAAATTTAGTCTATTTTTCTTCCCCAATTTTGCAAAATCTGCCCAGATCTCAAACATTCCCATAACGGTTCCTTAATTCAAATTCGATTTTGAAAGCTGCTGTTTACCTATTTTACTTACTTTATAAAATAATATATTTTAGTTAGTTACAGGAGAAAGGGGCTATGGATAAGTGTAGCAGGCTTATCCTGCTATGGATGTTATGTATGGGCATCAACTGGATGATGGAAATTATAGCATATTTTACACATTAAAATAAAAAGAAACTTAGTCAAGTAACCAGAGAGGATAACCAAGAAAGTATTTACCTACTGGTATCTCCTGTTACTTATGTCTCATTGTATACTTTTTTATTTTACCCCTTTCCTATCATCATCTCCTCTTTCTACATCTCTCTCTTTTTTTCATTTTACACCCTTCAGACCAGATATGAGTTAAAGCTATGTTTAATGTTATGTGCTAATATTATGCTTTGAAGGAGCCTAGCATATTTTAAGTGTTATTGCATCAGAGGTATATGATAACTGCTAATAATAATGAGAAAGAAATCCATGAATGAATATGAGTTTCTCATCAGGAATGTTTTATAATACAAACAGTAAACAAAAAAATTAATAGAGCTTGAAAATAACAGCTTCATCAAGCAGATGGCTTAAACCATTGAAACAGACTTGCTATATTATGAAAATGCAAGAATAACAGAATTTACAGTTACAAAATTAATAAAATTAGACTATTTGTTTAAAATCTGCTATCATTAACTTATTAACACTGTTATTAATTTATTTGTGAAACCAGCAATAGCAATAGCAACAGTAATAATACAATTTGCCTTCCATCTAACCAGTCAATATGCTATACAAAGTCCAGAATCTTTATAGTATAGGCCTCTATTACCTCAAGATTTCATATCATAGAACACAGGTACAGGAATTTTCTTAAGCATTTATGGTCAGATTCTTTAATATCCAGCTTTATCTCATGTATTTCATGTGAGAAATAGATGTAACAGCAGGATACAGTCCATCATGAGCTATATTATCGCAATACTTAACCAATGCTATTGTTGATATTCTGTTAAAACTTTCAGAAAGTCCTGCAGAACTATGATGATACCTGGAATATGTCATGCTTTTTGTACCCTATGGTCGATACACCTTTGTCAAATCTAATGAAGGTCAAATAAAATAAGTTTCTTACACATTCAGTTAAGGAATGATGTTATCTAAATTTATTGCAAAAATGGAGGAACTGGAATATTTCAGATTAATTAGTTTGATGATCATCTATTATTGCACAATTTGAAAAGTGTTAAATTACTTGTAATCATGTTAAAATCATGTTGCCAATTACTTGCAATCATAAAAACCCCACATATTTTCTCCTTTCCTATTACAGAGATGTGTTTGTCATTTAGAGCTTAATTTATTGCTGCTTTATTCCTCTTTTACAGTACTATAACTCTAATGAAATAAAATTAAAATAACATACTTTGCTTCAGCACAGTTCTCAAATATGTGCCTAAATTTCAGCAGTCAGATAAATACCATGCTGAATCAGAACCTTTATTCTTAGAGTCTGCTTAAAATGAAAGATGTTCTTTAAAAAAATTCCACTTTGGAAAAAGTATAAGCTAAAAGCAATGCATATTATTGGATGCTATCAGAAATAGAGTATATCTATTGCAGGCTCAGGGAAATCAATCGCTGTTTGTTCCTGCTGTACTTGCCCCCTTGCAGCTCATAACACGTGCTAAGCCCAAGTGGTCAAGCACACTGTACTGCTCACAAGAGATGTTTGAGAACACTGTCACATGTAGAAAGACAGTATAGTATTAAGCATTCTGCATCAACTGTGTTTTTTGGGAAATAAAAACAATTCTTTGTATAAGGAAGATACAAGTTTGGCCACTTGTGGTACAATCCAAGAGACTGAGCAGTAAATAACTGCTGAGTATTGCATGAACTTACAAATGTGGCACAAGAGTATCAATGTAGCAGTAACACGACTTAACTTTTAAGACTGAAGGAATTTAAACTACTTATTTCACTACTAATTTTTTATATTTCTAATAATTATTTCACACTTTCCTCATTTTTCTTCTCCTACATTCTCCCTCTGACACAGTTGAGTCCTGGCTCTGGACCTTGTACATATATACACATATGCAAACACAGACTCACAGACAAGATTCATTCTACCATGTGATGAGATTCTTTGTTATGGAAACTAAATGGACTACTATTTTCAGCACAATTTTTATTTAAGAGTCAGCTCCCTGAAAAAAATAATCACATGTTTTGTAGTTCAATACTTCTGCATAACATGGACCCCCACTTGAGAACAGAAACAGAAAGATGTCTGATTGGAACTATAATTTAAAATTATCATGGATTCAGATTATATTGCTGCCGAGGTGCTAGACTGATTGACCATTTGGAGAATTTGCTTTGCCTGTCCAGCAATCTAGACATGAGAGCATTTAAACAACTGTAAACTCCCAACAAAAATCTAACAACAAAGGATTAAACTGGAATGAACCGATATATGTGTATTTCAAGTAATCAGTCAGGTGTTTTTTTTAATTAAATATAAGTAGCTGGGCCTGAGATTCTTGCTTTATGCCACTCTGAGGGAGACTAAGAAGTCCAGAACTATTAATCTGAAAGCTTCTTTTTATTTTATGAATATTTTTACCTGAAATGTCTGTGTTCTGAGTGCACATAAGAATTCCAAGGCACATGTGGGAACTAGTTATCACTATCAAAATAATATAAATGGTAGAAGACCGTATATTTGCCAAGCCTTAGTGGGCTGCATGTGATGGTCAAACACACACACACATATGCAGGTTACTTACCTGAGGTTCTGAGGGCCTGGAGCAGTTCTACCTTCCATTGACTAGTAGGTTATATCAATGTCAGGGAAGCATTTGTAATAGTTAAGCTCTGAGATGAAGCCGAGTGACAAAAAAAAAAAATCAACTGTATTAACCATAGGAGCAAGAGGGATTTAGAAACAAAATTGGCAAAGAAAGCTTTGACATGTAGAGCAGAAAGAGAATGGAAATAAGTTCCTCATCACACATCAGTGTGAGAGGAAGAGAAAGAGTTGCATAACCCAAAGTTGAAAAGGAACATTTTGTGTACTATAGTATATAAAAATGTAGACTCATAGAATCCATTCTTTTGCCTGCAGATGGATGATGAGCCAACTGAGAGCTTATGGATGGATAAGGATTAAAGAGAAGGCAGGTAAGAGTGACATTGTAGTGGGTGCCTGTTACAGGCCAGCTGACCAGGAAGAACAAGTGGATGAGGCCCTCTACAAACAGGAGCAGCCTGATCTTCACAGACCCTAGTCCTCATGAAGGACTTCAACTACCCCAGTGCCTGCTGGAGGGACAACATAGCAGGACATAAGCAATCTAGGAGGTTCCTGGAATGCATTAATGACAAATTCCTCCTCCAGGTGATAGAGGAGCCAACAAGGAGAGGTGCTCTGCTGGACCTCATACTCACCAAGGAGGGACTTAGTGGGGATGTGAAGGTCAAAGGCACCCTTGGTAGAAGAGAATCAGATCAGGGAGTACTTAAGCAAACTGGATGTGCATGAGCCTGTGGGCCCTGATGGGAGGCACCCATGAGTCCTGAGGTTGCTGGCTGATGTCATTATGAGACCACTCTATAAATCTTTGATTGATCATGATGGCTAGGAGAAGTGCCTGAAGACTGAAGGAAAGCAAATGTCACTCCTATCTTCAAGAAGGGCAAGAAGGAGAACCCAGGGAACTACAGGTCGATCAGCCCCACTTCGATCCCTGGGAAGATGATGGAGCAGCTAATCCTGGAAATCATTTCTGGGCACATGAAAGACAAGAAAATCATCAGGAGTAGTCAGCATGGATTCAGCAACAGGAAGTCATGCTTGACCAACTTCTATGATGAGATGACTGGCCTGGTAGATGAGGGGAATACAGTGGATATTGTCTACCTGGACTTCAGTAAGGCTTTGCACACTATTTGCCATAAGATCCTCATAGACAAGCTGTTGGTGTATGGGCTGGATGAACAGACAGTGAGGTGGACTGAAATCTAGAAAAATGGCCATACCCAAAGTATCATGATCAGTGGCACAAAGACTAGTTGGAGGCCAGTAACAAGTAGTGTAACCCAGAGGTCAATAGTGGGTCTGATCCTGTTCAACAACTTCATTAATGACCTGGGTGATAGGGCAGTGTCCCCCAGCAAGTTTGCTGACGACACAAAACTGGGAGGAGAGATTGATATGCCAAACAGTCATGCTGCCATCCAGAGGGACCTTGACAGGCTGGAGAAATGGGCTGACAGAAGCCTCATGAAGTTCAACAAGAGGAAGTGCTGCACCTGGGGAGGAATATTACCATGCACCAATATATGCTGGGGGACACCCAGCTGGAAAGCAGCTCTGCAAAGAAGTACCTGGGGGTCCTGGTGGACAACATCTGACCATGACTCAGCAATATGCCCTTAGCAAAGAGGGCTGCCTGGCTGTTGGGTTGCATTATGCAGAGCATTGCCAACATCAAGGGTTGTGATCCACAAGTTGAAACATGTGAATGATGTAGACCAGTTAGCCAGCCATGTCTCTCCAACTTGTCTCTACAGATACTATGTGAGACTGTGCCAAAGATCTTGCTAAATTCAAGGTAAACCCCATCCACTGCTTTCCCCTCATCCATAGAGCTAGTCACCTCATGATAGAAGGCAATCAGGTTGGTCAGATATGACTTACCCTTGGTCATGCTGGCTGTTTCCAGTTATCCGGTCCCTCATGTGCTTGACCACAGCTTCTAGGAAAGATTTGCTTCTTAACATTCCTAGAGACTGAAGATAGGCTGGTCATTATCCACTTTCCTTTCTTCAAGGTAAGCTTGATGTCTGCCTTTTTCTATCCATTGGGAACCTTTTCCAGTCATCATAAACTTTTGAAAATGATAAAAAGTATGCTCACAACTGTATCAAACAACCCCGTTGGCTACTGTTGTGGTTTAATCCCAGCTGTCAACTAAGCACCGCACAGCTGCTCACTCACTCCCCCCGGGTGGGATGGGGGAGAGAATTGGAAGAGTAAAAGTAAGAAAACTCATGGGTTGAGATAAAGACAGTTTGATAGGTAAAGCAAAAGCCACGCACGCAAGCAAATCAAACCAAAGAATTGACTCACTACTTCCCACGGGCAGGCAGGTGTTCAGCCACCTCCAGGAAAGCAGGGCTCCATCACGCGTAACGGTTACTTGGGAAGACAAATGCTATAACTCAGAACATCCCCCCCTTCCTTCTTCTTCCCCCAGCTTTACATGCTGAGCATGATGTTATATGGTATGGGATATCCTTTTGACCAGTTGGGGTCAGTTGTCCCAGTCGTGTCCCCTGCCAACTTCTTGTGCACCCCCAGCCTCCTCGCTGGCAGGGTGGTGTCAGAAGCAGGAAAGGCCTTGGGTCTGTGTAAGCACTGCTCAGAAATAACGAAAACATCCCTGTATTATCAACACTATTTTCAGCACAAATCCAAAACATAGCCCCATACTAACTACTATGAAGAAAGTTAACTCTACCCAAGCAAAAACCAGCACATTCTCCACCCCTAGACTTGTCTTCCACTCTCCATTAGACTTTCACACAGGTCCGCTGCAGGGAGTGAGCAAGTGGCTGTGTGGTGCTTAGTTGCTGGCTGGGGTTAAACCACAACAGCACCCTTGGATTCATCTTATCTGGTCCCATGGACTTATTCATCTTATCTGGTCCCATGGACTTGTGTATGCTCATCTTGCTTAAGTGATTCTTAACTTGATCTTCCTCTAATGTGGGTAATACTTCACTCCTACAGACTGTCACCAGCTGCAGAAAACTGGGAATCTGAGGGTATACCTTAACAGTAAAAATGTCATTTCTCTTAGAAATTATAAGGTAAAAAAATGAAGAAAAACTGGTGCACAGCTCTTTATTCTGCATGATTATACTCTGCTGTGTGAGAGTCATCACAGCAGTTAAAGAAGGTGTAAAGAATCTACATCCAAAAATGAATTTGTGCCGTAAAAGAATGAAAATAAATGCAACTGGAACAATTAGTGGACTCGTTGCACATCATCCTTATTCTGGCATGCACCTCTTTAATTACATTATGCAAAATAAAGGCAATCACAGAGGTGACATATCTCTTATCCTTCAGACTGTGTTCTACTTGGCATAAATCACAGGGTACTTTTAAATGTTTAGAGACAAAGATCTCCCAGACAATGATAATTTGCTATAATGTAAAGGAGAAAAATCAAAATTATTACTTTTATTTTAGCCTTTATTCTGCTATCGTAACCACTATGTGCTAATTAAAAACTCTTCTGAGTAGAGTAGACAGTGTGGAGAGACATTCCATTCTTCAATATATAAATTTGGATCTATTGATGATGGTCAAGAATATCACTTGGATGAAAATTCCTCCTTTGACAATTTATTGCCAAATAGACCAAATATGTCAAAAGGCTAAGAATAAGATTGAGAAATTAACCTCTCCAAAGCTACTGGAATTTGAATGCACTTTTTTGTCTTCCCCTGTTATCTCCTCTCATATTCTTGCTTTTTATTTTTGTGAAGAAGCTTCCCTAGCGTTCTTAAGGTTGGCTCAGTTGAGGACTTAATGTATATAGGCAGTATTTTTTCCAGGAATTACTTAGCTAAAGAGTAGTTTTCATGATTATTTCCAGAAAATTAATTTTTTAAGCCAGAAAAAAAAAATTCTGCAGAAAATACTGTTTTCTTGTAACCAAAAATGTTTTGCAGAAATGTGTCATATTGATCACAAAATCAATGTCAAAGGGAAGCCTTTTGACTTTCTCATTCATATCACTAGTGTAAAAATATTTCATTTCACTAATGTCAAAATATTTTCTTTCACTTTTATTATTTCCTATTCATTTTGTATCTAAACGTTTTTTAATTCTTCAGAATAAAATCTTTCATGTTTCTGAACAGATCTTTTTTGTTGCAAATTTCATTCCATAAAAAGACTTATGTTTAAGCTGTTCATTCCAATTTGCAATAAAAGAGGGTACAAAATCAGAAGCTTGAGTTTTTTACTTGCTCTATTTACCATCAATTCGTGCCTAACAAATATTTGGAAATACATATATTTCAAATTTTTCTCTACTAGCAGCAGGGAGACATGTAACCTTACCTTTATTCTCATTTCACCCTTCCCTGTACTCAAATTCCACCACTGCATAGATTTGTAGATGTACCAGAAAACCTTAGTATTCAGCAGTTACAACCTTTAGGATCTGTCTAGCTGTCTAAGGTTTAGTAATGTACCTATGCCTATGAGGTTTCTAAACAATTGTCACTTTCCCTGTGAGCTATACTTAAATACAATTTGCTGGAGAGGGACTAACGCCGTTCCTTTGGCCATTACAGGCAGGGTTTTTGATATCATTCCAGGAAACTTTGCCACTGACAGATTGCTGATAGTTCTGGGAATAAAGTTCAACTCCAGTACACTGGGCTTCCCAATACCTTAATGACATTCCTGGAAGTGCCTTTTTTAGATAGAAGTACTTAACGGAATGACATAAAAACAGGAAAATGCAAGTAACATAGCTGAAATAGACACGTTTTTGCAAGTGCCTCAAAGTTCAGGGACATAATACTGAGAATGCCACTAATCTATCTCCACATCAGTAGCTTGTCTTCTAAATGCAAAAATGTAGCTGAAAACAAAGGCATTACAGACTCATGCATCAGCCACAGAAATATTCAAGTCAATAACTTAGGTTTTCTAGATGGATTATATTAGCATTGCCTGAACATCTGCATACCTCAAAGGCTTATGCGATTGTCATGGTTTAACCCCAGCTAGCAACTAAGCACCACACAGCCGCTTGCTCACTCCCGCCTTGGTGGGATGGGGGAGAGAATCGGAAAGGTAAAAGGGAGAAAACTCGTGGGCTGAGGTAGAGAACAGTTTAATAATTGAAATAAAATAAAATAGAACAGTTAAATAGGTAAAGCAAAAGCTGCACACGCAAACAAAGCAAAACAAGGAATTCGTTCACTACTTCCCCTGGGCAGGCAGGTGTTCAGCCATCTCTAGGAAAGCAGGGCTCCATCACGTGCAACGGTTACTTGGGAAGAAAAACACCATCACGCCAAATGTCCCCCGACCCCCACCCCCCCTTCCTTCTTCTTCCCCCAGCTTATATACTGAGCATGACGTCATATGGTATGGCATAGCCCTTTGGTCAGTTTGGGTCAGCTGTCCTGGCTGTGCTCCCTTCCAGCTTCTTGTGCACCTGGCAGAGCATGGGAAGCTGAAAAGTCCTTGACCAGTGTGAGCGCCACTTAGCAACTACTTAGCACTACTCAGCACTGCTTAGCAAGAACCAAAGCATCCGTGTGTTATCCACGTTCTCATCCTAAACCCAAAACACAGAACCATACCGGCTACCAAGAAGAAAATTAACTCTATCCCAGCTGAAACCAGGACAGTGATGTATCCTCACCACAGTCTTACAAGTTAACAAAATTCTGCTTCATCCTTTTGCTGTTGGGGAGCTAAAGCACAAGGAGGCACTAGGCACTGGTCCCCCATTAAAGAATTTATATACGATAGTATTCACTGTTCACAGGACATATCTCTCTTACATACTAGAAAGTACTGAAATCCATATCAGCTTGAAAGCTGCAGAAGAGTGAGGGATTCATCATAGGGTTCTAGTATCTTGGGTGTGCACCCAAATATTGAGGCACTGCATAAAATGTGGATATTCACCTCTTACAATTCATGGTGCCAACTCAATTAGGAGTGCCTTAAGGATGGGTACTAGTTCATTTCTTGCTTGGAAGATACAGAGGAATGCCTATGTATTGGCCCTCCCAAGGCTTAAGGGTCATAGCTGTTCAACGTCTCCAAATATAGGTGATTCCAGGCATAGTCTGGGAAATGCCATCAGGCACTGAGGCAATTTTATTCACTGGTTGATAACTCAATTGGATTTAGGTGCTGAACATGGAAATTCTCATCTGAGCCATATCAAGCTTAGGTATCTGGTCAAAGTCAACCTGCTATGAATACTGTAAAGAAAAGATTTGAACCAGTATCTCTTAGATCTGAAGAAAGTGACTTCACACTGCTAGATCAGACATCCTAACAGCGTTTACATGCCGAATAGTTCTACCATGGCAAAATGCCTCCTGCCACCTGAAATATGTTTTCAGAGAAGGATTCTGAAAAAATCAGGTATCTGCATAGTCAGAGTGACATGCTCACAGATGGAGAGAAAGGATGCTGTGTGCAATTTGCTGCTGCAGTAAGGTATGGTGCAAAGAGGACTATTAAGGGAACTATCACACAGAAGGCTGAGGAACAGAACAACATAAACATCTTGCAGACTGGCCTCAAAAAGCCTTAAGTAGGTCCCACCCACAAGGTTAAATTCAGAAGAGGTGTCAAGTATGATAAAGAGAAGTCTGGTAGGAACTTTTTGTCCAGGAAAATATACCTCTCCTTGGAACAGATGACCAGGAAAAGCTTGATATTTTTATCTTCCTGTTCAGGGAGCAGAAAAGCTAATGAGGCAGGCAGACTCACATATATGGCAAACAGGAAGAGTTGTGCCAGGTAGCCCAGTGTTTATAGCTTGTGTTCTTTTAACTCATTTTGCAAAAAGGTATTGTTCCTGTTTTTCTATCCTGTTCATCTAATGATGTGGTGGACATTATTTGACACTTGCATAGCATATGAATTTCAAAATCTCTGTGCTTTGCTATTTTTATCACACATAACTTCTTTAATTTATATGTCTTAAGTTCAGTGTGTACAACTATATAGATGCATCCACAGAAATGAATCATTCTGGGGAGGGCTAGAGGTCAGGAACATTAACTGAGACTATGCAAATAGTTTTGACAAACAAAGAGCCCTGAGTAATTCAGTCACAGAGAGATGGGGAGTGAAAGCCAGATTCTGATCCCAAGACATGACTCTGGTTAATGGAAAGTGCTGAATGGGATATTTCTTCTGCAAAGGTCATTTGTGAAACGTCACAGTGGGGGTTTTTATCAGCTCTTTGAAAAGAATCAGGCATCCCCCTTCTCTTACAAAGTGCCCCAAACCTTACCCACTTAATCATACTGCATAGATTCATAATTAGAAGCTTTCTCTTGCAGTCATAGTAATTGCATGAGATTTGTTTGTTTTCCATTGGTCTTATAAGCAAAGGCCAAAAATCTGTTGGGAAATTCTGCAGACAAATGAAACAGGTGAATAACTTCTCCTGCAGTACTTCACACTAATCTCCACTGTTTTCACAGTTCTAGCTCTAGGTGGAGCTTTGTTGAATTCTGTCTATATATATTTTTACTGAGCCTGGAATTCAGTGTAGGAAAAGTCTGATGAAACTAGTTTATTTTTTAAGAAGTAAAGTCAATGTTTTTATACCTATTCTGGTATTCTATATAGCTGGAGGAACCCTTAATAGATATGTTAAGTTCTTTAAAAAATGATGTTGGAAGACGTAAAGGAATGTTCATGAATAGATAATTAAATTTATGGACTATAGTAATTTTAATTATATTTACTTTGCTAATCAGAGACATTGGAAGTTGCATCCATTTATTGAGAGCTTGACAGGTTTTATCTAAGAGCATTTTATAATTAAGATTATATATTAACTCCTTCCTTGAGGTAATAGATATTCCTAGGTTATTTAGCATGGAAAGCAAGGTCTGTTACTCAGCTGAAAGTAGGCAGAGCATATTCTGGAGGAATAATTTTGTACAGGACAAGCCTCCCCTCCCCCCCCCCCGCCCCCCCCCAATTAAATCTAAGGTTTAAAAGAGAAAAAAATCTTTGTTTAACATTTTGGGTTGGCGGAACAAAGAAAAATCCTTCCACGTATTATTTTGTTCCAAATTAATATCAATTTTCTTTATTTTACAATGTGTTTCCAGAAGCCCAGCAGCTTCTAGAATTTAAAGGAAAGTTAATAATTTTGTCAGGAGAAAAAAACCTGTCTTTTCTTTTTTCTTTTTTTTCTGATGTCCTGCCTTGCCACACACTCAGAAATATGACAATAGCTGACAGAGTCAGTGGTGCAAAAATGCCCAATTCACTTAGTTTATTGGAAGATAGAAATATTCATGTGGGGAATCCACTCGTGTTTAACTTTGGATTAATGTTCCATTATTGCGCACAGCCAGGTTGCACATCTTTGTAGAAATGAGGTGTTTATTTTTTTAATTGCACTAATGCCATTCTAGAATGAAATTCCACATCTCAAATATTTCCTCTTTCTTCTTGCTGGATCCCCTCGTGCAATGTGCTGTCACATATGATGACCATAAGGGCCACAGAAAAATGTAGGGATTCTAGTAGGAATGAACCCAAATTTACTGAACCAGATTCACACAGTACAAATCAGCTGTTTGCATGGAGATTACATTAGTGTAATCTGTCCTAAGGGTTGAGGGAACACCTGGCTCCTCCTGTGAACTGACTAGGTAGCTGCTGTAAATTCCAGTCTTAATGATACAAGTCAGGGATGTAACCCACTAGACTATTCTTTCCAGCACCAATATCAAAACAACTAAGCTCACATTCCTGATTCTTAACCTGAAAAACTCAGTGCAAAGATGAAAGTATTCCACTGTCTGTGTTTGCTTTTTTTGAAATACTAGAAGTCCTTCATATGTTGGAAGTGGAAGTTTGACTGATTACAACTGGCCCTTTGTTCCTTTCAACATGTTATTGTGCAAATTTGTAAAGCATTCAGGTAATACACACTCCCACTGTTCTGGTACTTGCATATCTCTGTTGCAAAAGTAGACATATGTAAGCCATCAACAGTTTGAGCGTAGCTATACACAGATGTTGACATGTGCATACAATATGAATGTTAAAATCTTAACAACCATCTTTCAAACACCAGCAATACTGAAGTGTCACCTTAACATTTTTAGTAGCTGTTCTTGAATTATATTTTTGCACTGTGTTCTCACCAGAGTCCTTTCTAGTTGATTGCTTTCCCCCTGCCCCAAACACAGCACTCCATAATATGTACCACTGAGAAATGAAATGGTGATATAAACACTAATATGCATACTCTTGGATAGAGTAGTGCTCTGGGTATACAAATATGCCTTTCTAGCACAGATTTGAGGCTAATTAAATACCAGTTGTGTTGTAAAACATTCTCAGGATCATTCTGCCTTTAAGTGTTATCAAGACTTTTTAAAGCCCTCAAAGTGGCACTAAACAGAGGAACGTACACATTTAAGCACTGTTCTCTTTTTCTCATTTTCTACTGAGGTCTCCTGGTTATTTAATTTTTAGAAAGAAAGATTGCAGTGGGTATTCCTTCCTTGAGCACACTTTGCAGCTGTCCAGCTTTAATTGGCAAATTCTACTAAGATAAAAGTAGTAGAGCAGTGAACAAATATCAGAAGAGAAGTAGTAGTGTTAGAGCCTTGATAAGCATGTTGAGAAGCAGCTGATTATTAGTAGTTCACAAAAATCTTGCAGATCTTCATATTTCAGTGTTGTGAAGGGTAAAACTAACATTTTGGTAAAACTAATTTTGGTAAAACTAATTTTGGTAAAACTTTTGGTAAAACTAATGAATCATTTGCAAAACACATGGAATGAAGCTTATACCTTGCTGGTAACACACACACATGAATTCTTTAGCACAGTTATTTTCATGGAAGATTAATAAATATATTGCTTCAATATTACTCTTCCCTTGATATTCACTTAAAAAAACCACAAATCATTGAGTTAGCATAACACAACAAATATTTAAGACTAACTTTCAAGAGTATTTTTCCCTGCTGATTTTACCAATGGGAATAATGCCTGAGAGAATTTATGCACATGGTATGGCCTATCAGGAGTATAAAAATGCCTCAGACTGAGAAAAAAGTTTTAAAAAATGTCTATATGTTAAGGAAAAAATAAAAGGTGGATTGCATCGATAAGAAAGACTATGATTCTTCTCTGGTTATTTTTGAAATTGTTTAGTAGAAGGAATTTTAAAAACATATGTATCTTCCCTAGCAGTTTTTGGCCATATCAAACCATTGATTTTAAAGGAGAATTCAGATTACTACAAAGGCATTTGTCCTGGTTTCAGCTAGGATACAGTTAATTTTTCTACTTAGTAGCTGGTATAGTGCTGCGTTTTGGATTTAGTATGAGAATGATGTTGATAACACACTGATGTTTTAGTTGTTGCTAAGTCACATTTATACTAATCAAAGACCTTTCAGCTTCCCATGCTCTGTCAGGTGCACAAGAAGCTGGGAGGGAGCACAGCCAGGACAGCTGACCCAAACTGGCCAAAGGGCTATTCCATACCGTATGACGTCATGCTCAGTATATAAACCGGAGGGAGTTGGCTGGGGGGCAGCGATCACTGCTTGCGGATGTGCTGGGCATCGGTCAGCGGGTGGTGAGCATTTGCATTGTGCATCACTTGTTCCGTATATTCTTTTATCATTATTACTATTTTTTCTTCCTCTGCTGTCCTATTAAACTCTTGTTATCTCAGCCCGCAGGTTTTATTTTTTTTTCCAATTCTCTCCCCCATCCCACCAGGGTGGAGGCAGGATGAACCACAGAGTTTGTGAGAGCAGAAAGGCAATCTTCTAAAAGAACTATAAATCATCAGTGTTAATCTTGTAGAACAATTAATATTTTAGAGGATATTAATACAACAGAGGCAATAAAACTCAATAGAATTTTCCTAATTACCTTACATATTTGTCATTTTAAATTTTACTAAGCTTCCAAAATATAAGAAATGTCTTCTGTATAAGAATAACGTTTTATGACATATCATTACAATGAGTACTGTTTCCTTCTTTAACATTCTACTTCTTATTAGGCTAAAACACTGTTCAGATTTGATATTTCTTACAATGAACTTTGATTTATGAGGTTTAGCAGAACCTGGAATAATAAAGTAAATCAATTGCCAATACAGCTCTGTGATATTGTACAAACTTTATACTTTTCCTCTGGTGTTCTCTTTAAACAAAAAGGAGTCCGAAAAATCCTTGCTTCCCCTCTAAGTCTGTTAAGATAAATATTCCCCAATGGAGACATTGAATGTAAAGTCAGTAGTACAGTCCATGTAAAGAAGACAATTTGGGGTGGTGCCTCTCATGTGCTTTCATTCGTTTGTTTTTTGGGTTTTTTTTCACTATTAATACAGATATTAATGAACAAATTGCTTCTCATTAAAGGACTGGCACATGTTCATCTCAATATTTCCACCCTTTAAGGAAGGACTATAAGTGAAAAAATGTATAATAATTTATTAATTTTTTTTAGCATTTATGCATCAAACATACAGTGATATATATTCATCTGAAGAAAATTACCTACTTCATATATATCTTTCATAGGTATATGGTATGTCATTACAATGTGGTATGCCTTGTATACTATAGCCAGGTTGAAGCCAAAGACAGATAGAATACTTGAGTCAAGCATTGCAAAATTATGTATGTTTTAATACCTCTGCAATATGAATCCAATTCAATTTACCACCACTATAAACTTCTTACCGCATTAAACCAGGACCTTCACCACATGCAGCAAAACTGAGATCAAACTCGGGGAAAGAGAACCACTTGCAGAGATGAGGATTTTTCTCAAGATGTAATGCTGGAGAGACCTTATTTACTTCGTCATGACTAGTATTAGCACATGTTCGAAGTTAAACACACGGTCAGTGTTCTACAGCTAGAATTGCTGTACTTTTAGTACCTCATCATTGACTTGACTGATACACCGTGCATGTGTAGGCACAAAAGAAAGGTAAAGCTCTTCCATGGACAATTAACTATGTTACTCTGCTCTTCCTGCTATAGTAGCTATGTTACTTCACACTGTTCAAACATTCTCAGGAAGTTATCATTTTGCCTTTTAAAAAACAGTTGGCCTTATTATTTTTAAGCTCTTCTCATACTGAAATTGATTTCTGGCCATTAAGTCATTAATTCTTAAGTCAGCCTTGACAGATATAAGTATTGTTACAACTACTTTACAGTTGAAGAAACTGAGCTTAAGACTCAGGTTAAGGTGAACAGTCTGAATTGCAGAGGTGCTGCTACTCAGATATTACATTAGCTCCCAAAACCAATGGAAAGTGTAAGTGCAACTTCTGAAAGGCCATAAGACAGTTGCCTCAGGCTACAGAAGAAATCAATATTTGGGGTGGGGTTAGAGTACCTTTACTCACAGGAAGATTAAACCTTACTGTTTATGAATAATACATGGCTCACATTCAGTATTTCTATCAGGAAATCTTAAAGCACCGAACGAAGTGCCATTGTAATCCTTCACATTTTATCAATGACAAAACAGAATATCAAGAAAGGGCCAGTCATATGTCTTAGTTTACCCACCTGACTGAGGGTGGACTACACGTCGCTTGAGTCCTTTCACTGTTATGAAGTACTGAAATCCTTAAAGAAACTGTCAAGGGAAGTAGCAAAGTGATGACATTCAGCAGGTTTATGCAGTGGCTCTCTTCATAATGCATATTTCCATTCCTTTCTCACAGGGTTTGGAAAGACTTAAAAATTACATGAAATCTTTATTAAATGCTTCCTTGTTAATCCATCATGTTACTTGAAACACTTACCTAATACAGTCATATCCTATTAGTGACCAACCACCCTCGTTAATTCAATAGAAAAAATGTTTTATCGTATTGACAGTGTTTTTATTGAATTAGTGGAGATGATTAATGGTAGTGTAATTCAAGGAAGCAGCTACTCAGATGTTGTTGAGACATTTAGACATATCATAGCCTTGCAAGGGAACTTATTGTTTAAAATCATATTTGTCATTGCTTGACAACAAAACAGCCCAAATGTCAACATTTCTTGTAGACGTCCATAATGGAAACATGGTTCTTGTTATCTTTATATGTTGCAAGCTACTTTATAATACACACAGAAGAAAAGTGCAACAAAAGGTAAAGAAGTTCACCCATTAAAATGCCCCTTTTTGTCCCTGAGGATTTTCAAAGATTTTTGGTGTCTGCTCAAGGATAGAGGCAATATCTCAGATAAGAGCAGCAGAGCAATGAAGCAGTTCTATTCAGCTACATAACCATTTGTTCCATTTTCAAGGGAAGTGTGATGAAAAGCCTATAGGCACATATTTGTTTAGCAGTTATGTTTGGGGAGATGCAGAATTTTTCCTTGAATTCATCATTAGCTAGGTCACTCAAGCATAGCTATTTTTGTGTATCAAGGAACAGGCTCTTCAGCTGAAATCTAAGAGATTTTCTTTTTCTCAAACATGTTACAAATGTTTCAGCAAATACAGTAACAATATTTCCCATGGTTATTATAAAGAATATAACAATTTCATGAGTAGAAATTAATTACAGCTCATCTGAACCCTGACAATAGACACTTAATAGTAATTAAATCTTGCTCCTATCCTGCCCCAAAAGGTAAGTCTAGATATAAAATCAGAGATTAACTTGATGCTAATGTTAGGTTTTAAGATAAATTAATATATATGAAGTCACTTAGAAATGAGTAAATATGGTGACTTAAAAATAAAACACAAAAAAAAAAAAAGGGAAAATAAAAGCAAACAGCAAATGTAGGTAAAAAAGAACCACTGTTCTTTTCATTTTTCTTTGTTACTCTCAATTTCTTTGCTGTCATAAAAGGGACTGGTTTTGCCCTATTTGACCCCAGCTTCCAGTGGTTTTGATAACATAACATTAATGAATGTGGCATCAAACATTACTTATTTTTGTACCACGATAGCTGGAAAGCAGAGTTTCCCTCAGCTGCATTATTGTGTTTTCCATGGAATATTTTGTGAACATGTGCCCACATTTTACATCTTTCTTTTGGCAACACTTTTCCCTCCCACCTTTGTAATCTTTTCAATGGCATATGGGCACTCAATATTTTCTTCCAAAAACAGCAGACACAAATTTGATTACAAGAACAGTAAAAATGAGCACCATGTCTAGAAAACACCTGGCACTTGCCTTTTGCCGTTCCCAGTTATAATCCTGGGTCTGTTTATTGCTGTCTGCTTTCCAGATCTTTGACATATCTAGGGAATTAGACTTGTCAGATTTGTCTGAATCAAGCCTGTATCACACTAGTTCCATCCCCTGGGCCCTGTAAGTATCTTTGAAAAGGACTCATTCTCCTTGCACTTTGTAAGCTGAGTAACCCACATGTCTAGTGGGATACCTGACTGGAAATTCGGACTAGCATTATCAAAAGCAGATGACTGGTAAGTCTGTCTAGTGATGGTTAAGGCACAACTAGTTAGAATAGGACAGTATTAAAGTACAAAGCACTTGGGGCTTCTCTAAAAGTTGCTGTGATCCCAAGGGCTACTTTTTTGCAAAGTATAAAATCATTTAGACCTGTACGAAGAGATTCCAAAATATGATCTTTCTGATCTGATAGTTTTAGCAAACTTTCTGAATGGGGGTAGATAATACACACGTTGTTTGGAAGTAGGTCCAAAACTTCACTTCTTTCCCTGCTTCCCAAGCTCTGACTCTGGTGATGCAGAACAACTAGCTGGTAATATGACTAAAGGACCCAGTTTTGTTCCCATATTGTATGTAACTTTATTCAGATTAATCTCATCCAGGTGCGGATCAGATGAAGTCCCTAGTGTCAGTGGAGAGTGAAAGTAGAGCTGGCTATTGGTGATGGATTACCAGAACATGAGACAGGACCATTTCCTAATTCACTTGAGATTCTTCACTGCTATTTCATCAGGGCAGTTATTCACAGACTCATGGTAATAACCTGCATGAGTTTTGAAGTCTAATTATGAATTTAAGGAATAAAGTAGCAAAAGTTATTACATCTGGATCTGTAATCATTGAATTGTAGTTGCACAGCAAACAGATAGCCTTTGCACAAGCACTGTAGAGTCCAGTCAGTGGAGTCACTGTAAACATGTATCTCCTTGAAAAAGAGGAGCTTCATGTTGCATAATAATGCATGTTTCTAGACTTATACAGAGGGAAACTTGATGGACAAAAATGTTCCCTGAGTTAAACCAGATTCAAATAAAAGGAACAGGATTAAAAAAAGAACATGACTATACTTAAAAAGAAATTAGAAGTGTAATTTTCAGGGCAATTTTTGATATTCCACTGTACAAAGAACTTTTTAAACAAGCAAATACATAGTTGCATGCATAACCCTTCATATAGCAAGCTGAAAAGTTCAGTATCTTATATTTATGTTTTTGGTAACCTAGAAATACATTTTCTTGATACTGACCTGTGATTTTTGTAGTTCATCCTAAATCAGATTAGTCTTTTCTGAAACACCAGATGGTATAAATTATTCAGTTGTAAAACTTTGACAGAACCTTTACAGTGTGTTACTAACTCCCTCTTATAAAAAAAAAAGCATTTTACGATGTGTAATTTCACTGTTTTAAGCAAGTCTGTTAAAAATTCAGTGAGCAGATAAGACTTTCAAATTTCAGGATTTTATTAAATACTTCTTATGCTCTTTTTTTTTTTTTTTAGTGGCACTGCATCTTTTAAAGAGATTTTTCCCACTCATTTTTGACCTTTGAACTGTTCTACATATCTCGTATAATGTAAACAAAAGGCTACTCAAAGGGGAAGACAATCAGTCTTATGCTACTTCCTTCAAAAATCTGCATATCTCTTTTTGAATCTGCATAATGCACCACAGATATGTATAAGAAATAATGAAGCACAGTATTATACTACTGTATGCCTCTCTTGGTAGATCTACCTTGGGACCTCATTAGTATGTGACTCTTGCAGTCAGTGAATGTACATCTCAGAATTTTATAACTCTCTGAAAAACTAGGTAAAAGTAAGAACTGAATATTGTTCTTTTTTTTCATTCTTGTCAGTGACAACAGAGCTAAATTCAAATTGGTCCTTGCTGATCCCCAGTCAATAGGATTAAAAAAACTTCTAAAAATAGCTTAGTATGAGATGTATACACATAAGGAACCTAATATGATACAACTTACACCCACTCAGTGACAATTCTCGTAACACTTACTAGACCAAATTCCATGGACAAGAAGAATAAGTTACTATATCATCAGAAGAAATTACCATATCAGTTCACACTAACACATGACTAGAATAAGTCTCTAGTATCTAGTCCATCCTTCCCTCCCCTCTGCCCCCAAACTCAAAGCAGGGACAACTTAGATCACATAGCTGGGCTTTGTCCAGTCGAGGTTTGAGTATCTCCAATAATGGAGAATCTGTCTGTGCAACCTGTTCCTGTGTTTGACCATCTGACGGTGATCTTTTTTTCTTAATATTTAAACAGGATTTCCTTTTTTGCAACTTGAGACTATGGCTTTTTGTCCTTTCTCTGTGCATCTCCAAGATGCTCCATCTCCTCTATAGCCTTCCTTTAAGTGTCTGTAGAGAACGTTAAGTCCACCTAAGTCTTTTCTCCTCCAGGCTAACATAAATCAGTTGACTTCAGCTTCTGTGTTGTGTGTTCCACCCCCGTGACCATCTTGGTGGTATCTGGGGGACTCACTTCAGTATGTCCAGTTTTCTTCCACTGGGGAGTCCAAAACTAGACTACAAATATGGCTAGCAGAATATCTATTTCAGAAAATTTGTTCTGAATCTGAAGATTTCACTTCAGTAACTGAATCCAGTCCCTTTGATGTTGTTTGTCACTTAATGTTACACTTACTGCTTGTCTGTTTTGCCTGTAAAAAATCTTAGCCCTCATCCGTCCACGTTAGTCTGGATTGCAGACACAGTCTTGAACAGGTCTTCGCAGATGCATTTCAAGTAGGATCCTAAAATAGGAGTCTAATCCACTACCATATCTTCTGTCCTCTCCTATGTGCAAAAGAACACACACAAAGAAAGGAATTCTTATTGTCTGGTTCTGGTATAAAACTTAGGTTCCTATATTGGAAGCTTATGTTCTGTACACAGTCAAAAAGGAGAAGTATATTTTCACAGAAAGCTTAAATTAGTGTGTTCCCTCTCACTATATTTGAGCTCAGGATCTTTGCATAGACACTTGAACTACATGCTCTTACATAGATGGTGATGTCTAATAAGCCTCAAAATTAATGGAGATTGACTTTTTTGCCAAATATGTAGTAATCTCAAAATTATAAATATTCTGGCTGGAGAAAAAGGCTAGCATATACGAATCTGGACTGAAACAAACAAAACAAATGAAAAACATTCTGCCATAGAAATATTTTTATCCAGCATGCCACTGAACAAGTATAGAAACTGTATGTTTAATGTCTTCCTCTTTCCAAAGGGCTTTAAACTACTCCCTGTGAGAAGTTTGTAAGCATTGGTCTACAAGGTACGCTGAGGCTGAAGAGGAGATTGACTCACCGACCTGGTAAGACACCCATGCAACAGGGCAGAGCTCTGGGTCTCCAATCCCTGCCCCAGTGGCTGCTCATGACTTATATAATTGCAGAGTGATGATAACAGAACAGTGTCCTCCCGCCTGATGACTGTCACTCTCCAGAGTGATAAGCTTGAAAATCTCTTCAGACAGAGGTATAATTTAAAGTCAAGCTTTCCACATACTCAGTCTATGCCAGAAACTGGATTGTTAACTGAGAGTCCTGTTACCCTTACCACATTCTTCCACACTTTTGGCTTGAAAGTCCATCTGAAGAAAACCGGTTATTCACAAAGCCAACCTCATATTACTAAATCACCTTAATGTACCAGTGTTGGACCTCTCTACGGTTTATATCCCTAAATACAGTCTCAGTAGCTAGGTGGTTTAGTTGCTTTCTATTCAGTTCCTTCTCTAATTATTTTGCAATTTCTGTCTTAAAAGCTAACTGTGACAGGGAGGTGGGGAAAAAAAACCACATCAATAAACTCTAATCTCAAATTCTTTTTCACAAGAAACAGTAGTCTCCTCACACTTCACTGCTTTTACAGCCCTTATTAAGAGAACTGAGAATGCAGTCTGTTTGATTTATAATTGGAAATCATAAACTATAACATTCACCTGCTGTTCATATGCACAAATGAAATGATACAAGGCAGTTTCATCACTCAACATAATAATTGGCATGAACCAGCTCTGGTATGCAGCATTCAGATCCCTAAGGTCCGCTAACAAGTTGCTGTAACTACATGCAGCTGTAGAGGAAAAAAAGGGAAAAACAACACAACATTTTTCATATCACAGTTGTTTTGATTAATTCATGTGGGGGAAGTAGTGAAGTCTGCCTTGGGTTTTGTCCTGATCCTACAGATGCTACTGTAAAGTGAAGATGACCCCACTGATGTTAAGGCCTCAAACTAGCCTGCAAATGATACTAGAGAAGAAACAACTGGAGAGTAGCAACATTCTTTACCAAAAAAGGGCCAAAATTAATGTAAGGGATCTCATAGTGATCTACCCCTCCGGAGTGTAAATTGCACTGTTGAAAATTGGTAGCATACAGAAAAACTAGGCTTCTTTGTTTTTAACCTACCAAACTTTGAAAAATAATCCAAATTAAGTCTCCAACTCATTGTTAATTCTTGCTCAAGCAGACAAAGGAGCCAATTCAGTGGAATACTTAGACAGGTATATGACTTGAAACATAGCACTGAAGTCCATTCATGCTGAAGTTATTCTTGTCCTTTAATATTCCTTGTACAAAAAAACAAATAAACAAACAAAAGACCAACAATGTGTCACCTGTCACTTGAAATGTTGAAAATTTTCATGAAATTTCACTGACTATGCTGCATTCCTGTGACTTATTGTTCTGTGGTAGGGCTTGTGGCTAAGGATACCGTAGAATAGTGCATGCAGAAAATAAGGGTACATAAAAAAAAGAAAATATTTAGCCCTCTCTAAGATTTTCTTTTCCCTTCTCCCAGTGCTACTGAAATATAAGGGATTCAAATGATGACTTTTTAATAATTTTACCATTCACGGACTGAAATAGGAAACAGTGGAGATTTTTTTGAATAATTAAATCCTCGGGTGGACGTTAAAAAAAAAAAAAAAAGAAAGTGTAATAGTACAGGCAAATGAATGCCTGTATTACCTCTCTTAAGATGTATGGGAGATGATGTGATAAAACTTGATTCCTCTGTATGACTAGCAAAGCTTTTAAGTACATAGTTGTCTCTAGGCAGGTGGGAATTTTTATGGAACTATGTGTGACCACTCAGACATTAAAAATGTGAGTGACTTGCTGGCTTGAAAACTGATAGCAATAGATGTGCTTTTCTCACAGTCATGTGGTATGCAAACATCAGTTAATATACTGGCTGCCTTCAGTTCCATAAAGAAAGGTGCCATTCAGTTCTATAGGAGGAAACTTGCCCATGGTCTTAGATTCTATCAGTTCAGAAGGAAATAATTTTCTGCTCAAAGATTTCTATCATGAAAGATATAATACATAGACTTCCTGCATATCAAATAATCATTTCTAAATTTAGCATAGTTTGTAAAAAGTTATAACAAAAATGCAAGCAGAAAACATGGAGACATAGCAGTGATTCATGTAAAAGTAAGTAATCACACTTTGGGGAAAAAAAAAAGATAATATTAAATGGTAGCTTTCTAAGGAAACCTCTTTTAGACCATTGTGCTCTTTAGCTTATTTATGGTACAATGACAGGAGGAACACGCAAATAAGTAAACTCATAGCTGAAGAGCAAATCAAGCTGGCCAAGTACTGTGTTATGAAATAGATCTAAGTTAGGTGTAAATGTATATGCATTCTTGTAGGTGTATGTAAAATTATTAATGGCATCTTTACATAATTCTAGTTATTTCTTTTGCTAAATGCAGGAAAGTGCTGCCATTTCTGCTATCACTCTGCAGTAAGACTGGATAAATGTTGACCTTTTTTAACCAACCAGTATACTCAAGACAAACAAGAAAGTAAACATAATGATGAAAAGCCTTCCCTTTGTTGGAAGGAAATGTTAACGGCTGCTTTTGTTATCTGTGTATCTAAACCCAGTCTTGTCTAGTGACTTGTTTTTGTAAAGCAAAAAATTGTTCTTGACCTTTCAAACCACTGCGGCAAATGTGCTCTATGACCAGATGTGGGTCAGTGACACTACAATAGAAAAGGGGTGACTGTCATTTACAAAGCTGTTTTTCTTTTACACTTAACACGTTAGTGGTTAAATGAAACTAGTCTGTGACCTGAGGTCTGTATTTTGAGAGGCAGAGGAATAATTAGAGCTAGCTGTCTCAAAAAAATATTTTTATATTCAATAGCTTAAGAAAGAGAGAAAAGACCACTAAGAGCAATGACAAGCGATCATTTTAAAATGAAAACTACATTTGTCTTAAGTGACAAAAAGGGGTTCCTTTGTTTGTCCTTGTCTTTTAATCTAAAATACTGTATTAAATATGCCCTAAAATATCTACTTTAGAGCTTCTGAAAATAATATGCTCTGTAGAAAGGTGGCATTTGTGACCTTTGCAGTGATTCATAACCCATCTTGATGATACTCATAATGCCTAATGTCATTTCTGCCCAGACCACTCTGACTAACCCCACCTACATTGGGACTCTGTCACCTCAAGCTCTGCTAAGCTCTAGACAGGGATTGGATTGCTTACTCCCAGTCATGATCTAATCCTGTAGGTATCTAAATGCACTAAATACCTTCTCGCCTGTTCTGAAGCTTCTCATGACACCTAACATCATTTGCATTAATATGCCCAGAGGGACCCTAATCTATGATGACAGCAGCTCATCTCTCATCTGGAGCTTCACTGTCTTTTCCCTGGATATCTGTCAAAATCCAGAGATGCCCCGGAGTTGACAGTGCTCATTATCAGGATCAGAAAGTTTCAATGCCTGTGGGCACCTACTGTTTATTATCTCCATATTCAGCTCATTCAGGGCTGGATCACCCTGTGGAGTGACCCCTTACCTTCCCTGCTGACTGGGGGAAATCAGGCATCCTGTTTAAGGATCACTTTTTCTTCTCATATAGGTTTTTAGATGTCCCACCAAAAACTAAATGCTTAAATGTAATACCTTCATGTCTTAAGGTACCTAAAATAATCTTAACAAATCCAGTCCCCTCTTTTACCCTTTATCTCAAGATGGCAATAACTATTGTGTCCAGTGGATGGACAGGGCTCTGAATTATTGAATTTCAGCAGGTTACTTCCAAAGCTTTTTGATAAAAAGGAACGTATGTGTACTAATTATTTACTATGGCCTCCAGAGAAAGTCTCATTGAATGAGCTTCCCTTGTGTACCACAGCAAAGCTGATATCCATGTGATTCTTCACATAAAGCTGCATTCTTGGTTTCTTCTTCTGGGTTCAGGGAAACCATTCTTTTTCAATCCCACCCCTAAAAAAAAATGGTTACTACAACACTTCCACAAAAACTGCAGAAACCATGAATAAGCACTGTTGATTTAAATCCACTGGGTTTTTCTGGTATCATTGCAACTATAGGCTCTCAAAGTAGGATCTGACCAAGGACAAAACTTGTCTGCTTGTGTAGCAGTCTAGGCAAGTGACAAGATTGTGGTAAACAAAAGATGTTGCAGTGTCAATGTCCGTATTCTGGTTACCATAGGTCCAAGGTATCCTAGTTTAGGTATTCATTTCTGCTTCCATTCAACACCCAAAAACGTATGTTTTGGAAGAGGGATAACTCCCCAGTGTCTCCTGCCTAGGAAACATGACAATAGAGACAATCCCTGAATCTCCAGGGCCACACATTTACTGCAAAGTATCTCCCGTTAAGAATTTTGGGCATTGTTTGCCATTGCACCTTCCTCTGAAAAGCATTACAGGCAGAACTCCTGCTTCTCCACAATATCAGCCATCTATCCCCAACATCCTTCCGTTGCAATTCAAAAGAAGAGCAATTGCTCTGCACAGGGTTTATTCTAAGTTGGGGGACCAAATACCTGAAAATCATTGCTTTTTCCTTCTTATTATAGATTTTTTTAACTGAAAGTGTAATAACTATTACTTATTTCACAGAGTGAGGAGATAAAGTAACATTCTATGTACAAAAGCATCAAAGCTTCACAATCCCAGTTGCCAAACACTTTTCAGGGGCTGGATGGGAATCACAGATTTTCTCTTATAAGTGGTCTCATCTGCTGACATGGTATTGTTCCCAATCTTATTAAAATCACTGGCAGATCTATAGACCTGGGGGAGGGCAGGAATATGCTGTAACTGTGTCCTGCACCATGGTGGTACAGCCCAGAATACGTAAATAGATGAGGATTTTGAAAAACTAATTTTTATTTTTCTTAATGTTTCTAATTTTATTGTCTAACTTCAGCTTTTTAACATTCACTGGAGATCAGGAATTTCATCACTAACAGCTAACACAGCTAATGCATACCAGAAACCTGACACATTTCCAATTTCCCCACAGTTTTCAATTTCTGTCTTTCTAAAAGAATGGATTAAATGGCTTTAGTCCTGTTGTATTGTGCATCAGCCCACAGGGTTCTTTCGCTGTCCCTACAAAGGCTGAACATATGAAGCTAAAGTCATTCCTGGTGTTGTGTCACTGATTTCAGCAGATTTGCTCCAAGAAAACATTTGGCCCATCATCTCATAACTGCAGTTTGGGAAAACAATCTCCATTGTTTCTAATATCAGCAGGACCACTGAGAAGTAAATTTAAGCTAGGGAATTGTGAATTGTGGTGATTTCTCTTGGTTATTATCCCTGATAAATACTAAGCTATTGTAAGGACATTTATAAGTCTATTTATTTATTATTTGATGATTAGGAGAAAACAGCATAACTATTAAAAAGCTTTCCCATTGATAAATTACTTTTTACATTTTCATTCTGTTTATTTTTTACTGTAATTGTTTCTGTCACTTCTCTTTATCCAGAAACAATGTCCCTTTATCACAAGTTTTAAAGGTAGAAAACAAACCAACCAACCAAATGAAAACCAAACCCATATCAAACTGTAAATTTCCTAATGGCAAAGGCATCTTTCTCTTCTTTCACTTCAAACATAAGGCTTCCACTTTAAAAGGTGTGGTACAGCTAGTCTTTAGACCTTGCTTGTTGCTCTTAATTTTCCTATTTATACAGAGTAAACTCGGTGGGATAAGTGGATTTATGGAATAAAATGGATTGCATGATTTTCTGCTTGAAATAGAAGACTTCCATGGGATTTATATAAATACTGGGGTTTCTGTGGCTCTTCTGAAGAAATTAAAATTCACTCTATTTGCTAGAAACCTTAGTAATCTAGCTGCTGTGAAACTGTGAAAGAAACGGGCTTTGTGAGAGTGCTTTTCTAGCAATTCACGCTTCAACCTGTTGTGGCACCTCATAAAGGTGATTGCTTTTCTTTTCCTTTAAAGGTTTTATGTTTGTAGGTTTGCTATGAATCTAAAGTTTTTTTGGCAGTACAACCAGTTACTTTTCTACTCAGCTGGCCTTTACTGCTGAATTAATTTACTGGTCTGAATCTGCTACTGTCCTTAAAGGAAATGCCATATTCTCATTATAACCTTCCATTATACTAAACATACTGCCATCATTTAGGTTATGTCTGGCTTTAATGACATTTAGTGACATTTCCCGTTACTATTACAGTTAGTTATCTACTCATGGTCACAGTCTGCTTCTTTGTATCTCTAGGGTGGTTTTAATAAAGCTGTATGGGGACAATGGCTCTATTAGCACTTCTACAGGTCTTACGCAAACTATACTGAAGATCTGCAGAATTTTTCCACTGTCATACCTATATTTTTTTGATTCATTGTGCAACATCTACCGGTATCATTTTCTTTGGAGCCATTGCGTAATTTAGTTCTGATATGCAAATCAAATTTAACTGTCTTTCTCTGTAAGTGTAGCCTGCCTGAGAGAACATATTTTTACTATTGGGTAATTATTTTTTTTTAAAATAGATCTCTTCTAAACTAGTAAAAAACCCCCAGACTTATGGAAACAGCTTTGGCTGTTAAATTCAACAGTGCTTGCCTGCTAGATGTTGTCAAATAGAGTCATATTTGTCATTAAGTCATATTTGTTTACACACACAAGCACACAAAGTTCTCCAACTGGTTTGATTTGCTCCAAATTTTAAAGAGGGAAGGCTTTTTGAAAACATTTGAAAACCTAATAAGCAAGCTTTGAATGCCAGTTTCAGCTTTGTATTTTTTGTCAAACTCACTTGAAAGTAAACGAAACAAAAAATAAAAAACAAAATAAGGATGAAGGTTCAACTAGAAAAACTTGGAATTTATTAAGCATCTTTTTCTCTAGATTGCACATGCAAAACCACTGAGCTATATTTGACTAACTGTAGCTTAGGACTATCAGTGCTTTATCTCCCTGGCATTCCTTAGCTGCCAGTAGTGGAAGGCACAACGGGTCCTGGAGCTAGGGCAGTGGATTTGGTCTCAAGATACCCTCCTGCTATTCCTGGCCTTGTTAATGAGCTACTGTATGATACAGAGTAAATTACTCCACCTCTCTTTGTCCCAGTGTCATGAGGGCAGCTACATAAAGCATTTTGAGATCTAAAGATCTTTGAGTTATATGCAATTTTAATTTATTATTTATTCTCTGCTCTTCTGTGAGAGTTTTTAAAAGACATTCTGTGCCAACTAGCACATTTTTCTGAGGCAAACATTCCACAGTTGTCTGAAGAGTCAGGCTGTGAGTACAATGAGAGACAGCTTTTTTTTGTCTTGTTTCCATAGAGTTCCTGCACAGATAAGTTTCCTACATGAAAATTATGAGCTGATCAGGTACCCAAGTGTATGAGTTTCTAAAAGGGAAACACACATTTACTTCTACACATTTCTAGTGCATCACCATTCAAGGTTGAATATGATGCGCTTGGCTAAGCTGAAGCCTGTTTGAAGTTTATTCATACCAACTGCAACAATATGGTAATGCACTGACTGGTGCAGACTGGAAGCCATCTTCTACCAATAGCTGACACTGTAAACGCTGTAATGCTGAAAGTTTTCTCTACTAGAATCATGCTGCAAACAGTCCCGGGAAAAAAAAAAAATTAAAAAACTACTTTTACCTTTTGTTTCCAGTGTTATTCCATACTGGATTTTAGATTTTCTTTGTTTGCCAGCCCCAGCTGTTGTTTTTATTAGCTTTCCTCAAAAGCTGGCAATAATACCATGAGGCTCTTTCAGAGCTTTTTCTTCAACTCTTAACGCCCACACAGCTGTAGCAAATGCGATGGTTTCTAGTTGTGTGACAGTTTAGTTAGCAACAGAAACAGTACAAAACTTGGAGGTGTACCAAGAAAAATTTTCACCTCCATTCTGGTCCCTTTACTGACTTAGATGGATTTAAAGTGGTACCTGGAATCTAAACAGCCTTGTGCAAGAACTCATACTCTTTTGCTTGTGCTCCATCACCCAGGTCACCACGCTGGCATGATATAAAGCCCTCCAAGCAGGGCATATTACTTTGGGTTTGGCATGCTGCTGACTGTGGTTACAGGTTTGCCCTGGTTTGGAAGGCAGGCTTGGAGTGCGGTCAGTACCAGCTTATGTCTGCCTGCAAATGAGCTGCACTCACCCGCCAGCCCCAGTTCTCCTGCAGATAGCTGCAGGCAGCTTTGCTGGTAAGAATCCTGGTGAAGGCAATTGTCAAGGGTGGAACAGGGAAAGGGTAGAGACCAGCCTGCCACAACCTGCAGCACTGAGAAATTGTATAAATACCTGCTGCTTGCAGGCTGGCAGGCAGAGCAGCTCCAAATCGGGAGGGCAAAAGAGAAGCTTAGCACAGAAATCACTTTGGCACAACTCCTGCTCCTGTTAGAATTCACACTGCTGTACTTCATCTTTCTTCCTTGGGAAAACCACTACTAGCAACGACAGGTCATTCAGCTTATAGGCACACTGCAGTCTGGGTTTCTTTGCTGCAGTTATTACCTCTAGTGTCAGCTGCCACTTAATTCCAGTCATGCTGTTTGGTTGTGCTGAAATCCATCATTAAGATTTTTAAAGTTCCAAACATTTTCTTTATTCCAATCTCCTTGAAAGTTAAAAAGTAGCAAAGAAAATCAAATATGCTACTGCTCTTTCATAAGAGCTGCAGTTCTAGCATTTCCTGAAAGTTTATTCTCATCATTGAAGAGACAATATTAAAAAAGGGTAGAAAAGGAAAGGATGGATGGGAAAAGTTTTGCAAGAGGGAATAATGATTTTGCAAGTAGCAAGTAGATCAGGTATACAAAAAATTTATGTTACCAGAAAAATTTATTGCTTGTTCTGTTATAGAGACAGAATTATAGAAGTAACAGATAAGAGAAAACAGCAAATGTGATATATTTCAGTAAGAATTTAATATTACTTACAAAAAGCTAGAGTGTGAATAGGCCTACAAGGCCAGGTATTGGAAGTTACTATTCATTCCAAAGTGGTAACACTGCTTCAGCAGTTTCATGGTCAACAGTCCTTATAAAAAAAAAACAAAAAACAAAAACCAAAACCAAAACCAAACAAAACAAACAAACAAACAAACAAACAAACAAACAAAACCACAGAGGTAAAGACTGAGTCCTATACTACCAAATCCCGCCCTGGCCCTATAGACAGTGAATACTATACCAGGGAAGGAATGTCCATGGACCTAAATATTATGATGAAATCTGCCCAAAAGGAATTTAATTAAGAAAAAAAAAAATCTTAAAAAATAGAAGCTGGAGAGCATCCACACATTAGAGTAACTGTATCTAATCCTCCAACTATGACATAAATTCATGCCTGTGGACAGCAGATACCTGATTAGCTGCTTCTGTTTTGCTGTTATTGTTTCATACAGACTAAGAGAGAACAAAGTAACTCATGATTTTCACTATAAGTAATAGCTCCTTGGTCCCAGCGTGAGGTCCTGACTCATCATCAACATTTTGTTTCCTGCAATTTCCGCTGTTCCTATGTGTAATTAATAAACATAATGTTGGTGTATTTAGTTGCTATAGAAACTATTATTTCTTTAGCTTCTCCTGAGGATTCTGAGCAAATCTACGGTAAGTTTGACCCAACTTTGTCACCTTTTTACAGTCTTGAATGAAATAAGTTATGACTCCTGGGAGGAATGTTCGAATTTCTGTCTATGAGCAAAGTTTTATAAATCTACATAGTAATTTGCCCCCATAGACTGTTACCAAATATAGTCTCAAGACCTTATAAATTATATCACCCAGAGGAATGTTATTAAGCTTTCTTTCATTGCATGAAAACAATCAGTGTTAGTAATTTAAATGTGGTTTGCTCAAACTTCCTGCTAATTTGAAAATAATGTAAAATGCCGTCAGTTTTTAGAATAAATAAGGTAAGGACAAATGCTATGGAAAAGTCAGGGCTGGACACAACTTTTCTTCCCTGACATGGAGAATACAAGAATCGCGACAATAATGAAGGTATTTTATTCTTGTAGCACCCTCCAATGCTGTGAATTTTATAAACATCTGGTCCACACCAACATTTGAGCAATGAGAAGTTTTGCAAGCAGTTCCTGGTATTTTAAAACTATGTGTGGTACACAAATGCATATGTCAAAGTTTGTACAGTACACATATATAATATAATATGATGGGGAGGTAGACAAAAGAACTGATGTCTTTGAGAGGGACAGGGAAAGGCAGTTTAATGTGTAAACCATCAGCATGGACTGGAACACAGGTATGTCTCAAATGAATGTCTCAACCTGTAGGTTAGAGAACCTTGCTCATACCCAATAAATTTTTAGACACACTGATATAGCTTTAATTTGAGGGAATGACAGCATCTCCCAGACCACTCTAATACTCACACTGCCTGAATTAGTACTCACTCACAAGAATTGTATTAGAGTACCAAAATACTGAACTACTGAGAAACATACGGAAGGGCTGATGGCTCCTTTCACTGTGGCCATGTTCTGACAGAAAGTGTAACACTGAATTTATCTGTGGCACCTGATCTCAGAGACTTGTTTGATAACGTTTCTTGTGAAACGTATGTGACAGAACCACAATTTCTGGATCTGGGTGAGACTTACACGAGACAGTCACAGAGCTGTTCAGTATGATAAGAAAAAGAAATCCATATGTAGGCTCCTACAGAGTTAGTAGCAGCTGAGGAAGGGGCTGTACAGAGATGCCTGCCTCAGCCTGCATCCTACTTTGGGCACTCTGTACATCTCAGCCTGGATTTCTATGTCTGCCCCCCCATATTTTGAAAGCAAAAAGTTTTACATTTAGTCAAAAATAAGTATTGGTGTAAGTACCTGCAGAATCACAGCCCGTGTTTGTACAACCCCACCATATTATGGTCATGCAAATGTATTTAGGAGTGGTCAAGGTTCTTTAAGTAAAAGGACTGGTGGATAATGTCGTGCTGGACACTTGTAATACATGTTAATAAAAAGAAGTCATAACAACAAAAAGGAAAATGCCATGCTTACAAAAGCTTTATCCTTTTCTCATTCTTCTGTCTTTTCTCTAAAATGAGATTTTGACAGAGGAGACTATTTGAGTATTGCTCTTAATGGGCTCTCAAATATGCCATTATTAGGAAATGTAATGAAGTTCCTCCCCTATGTCCAATTCACTTTTATTTGTTTATTTTAGGGATGCAGAAAGGGCTGAAATTTTTGCCCCTGCGAACTTTATGGAACAATGGATCATTTCCTCTAATTGTTTTCTCTTTTTTTGTTTACAAAAGGAGGATGACTTACTAGACATTCTGTAAAGGCCCAGGGATGTCATTATGTCTATTGCTATTCATAATGGGATATCTCCATGTAATTTAAAACTATTAATGAATAAAATATAAGAGTACTCTCTCCACACAAGTAAACAAAACATTTTTACAAGATGGTAGAGTTGTTTTCATCCCTTCAGAGAACAGTTGATATTTTCTGATGAAAATATCCATTGTGTTTCTGCAGAATATTTAGTAACAAGGGTAAGGGAAAAGGAAAGACAGTGGAAGAGTTCAAGGCATGATCGATTTTATATGAGAACAGTCAATGTCTTTAAAGACTCATTGATACTTGCAGAATACAAAATTCTAAAGCTTTAGCTTTTTTTAACATTCTTTTACTAATGGTATGACCTGCTACTACGAATATGTTTTCAGATGTTTGTTTCAGATGCTTTCATAACTGTCTTGCATATATCTTTATGACATTGCAAAAGTGAAGTAAATTGTGTGCACCTGTGCTCAATTGCAAAATGGCACTAAAAAGCTTCCTAAGATTATCTCTGGCAACAGCAGGAAAAAACATGAAATAAGGGTGATGTTCATATTTTGTAACAGCCAACCAGAATGTGTATGTCAAATGCATACATTATGACAAACAATTACTGATATCAGCAAAATGGCACAACTTGGTTAAGCGTCTGTGTGCCTTTAAGCTTGCAGAGTGCTTTCCACCTTCACTTTGGAGACATCATTGACTCTTTCAAATCTATTTACTTTTTCCCCTCTCTTAAGATATTAATTTATTACATATTAATGCAATAATTTGATGAATTGAACATAACAGAAGTAGTAGTGAGCAGAAACTTCATCGTATAGCCTCAAAGCTTTACTCACCTGTAACAGGGAATATGAGGATGTAAAATCGGACACAGGCAATGCTTGCATTCCTTCAGTCATAGGTTAGATACATGGCTTATTTCCTCATATACCTGAAATAGCTCGAAGCTGTCCTATACTTAACTCCTGTACTTCACTGCTAGCATAATTATGCTGACAGGAGAAGGTATACTGAAATTTTCCCCATGCAGTGTTCTCTCTACAGAAGAAAAATGATATCATCCAGGGTTTTCAGAGAAAATCTTCAGAAGCACATGAAAGTGTGTGTTGACTGGTCTGTGATATCAGAGTTGTTCAAATCAACTGGAGAATATCTGTGAATGAGATCCCACATCAATTATAGGTTACTTGCTATTGAGCGGCACCAACAGAAGTACTCTTTGAAGAGATTTGAGTGGGTCTTGAAAGAGAAGGTGTAAATCCCCAACTCTTTTAAGGATCCAGAGATAAATACTTTAAATCTATATGGTGACAGTTTTAAGACACAACTGCCTTCCCAGAATTTCATGCATAATAACTACATGTTGACTGGTATGAACTCCATTTTGCTCTCCCCGCTTACCTGGGCTGTGGATCCCACCAGGGATCAGCTTCAAGGCTCAGGGTTACCATGCCAAAGCTGTTTTGTACAACCCACACCTTTTAAACACAAAGAAAAGAAAGTTGTACAGGAAAAGCTCCCAAAACAGTGTTTAGGAGAAAGTCTGTAATCATTGAAAGTGAATGGGAAAAATAGTAAACAAGATTCCAAATGTAGGTAGGAATGCAATTATACAAAAGCTTTAAAATGAAGCTGTAAGGTTTCAAATTCCTATACAAACAAGGGGAGTAGGGGAATTATTTAAATTAGGGCATGATGTAATCTATGTAAATCTGAGTAGAAGAGAACTGCCAGGATGATTACTCATTAAAATAAATCATTATTTCATCCAGTAAAACAAATTAGATTAATCCAAACCTCATACTTATGAGATACAAGCCAGGCATTGCATTACTGAAATAATACCAAGGATTTTTTTCTTTTACTAACAAGAATATACAGTTGTGACAGTTCTCTCTTCATAATTATAAAGTGCTTTCTAAGAAAACAATCTTTTTCAATACTATAACAACGAACCATTCCCTATTTCAGATGTTCATATAATCTAGAGGAATAAATAATGCAGAACTTTGTCAGTAATTGACTGAAGAAAAAAGAAAAAGCAAAGAAAAATCATACTGGAAAAAGATTCCAGCATGATACCAAATGAAAGTGTTTGGGGTCAGTCTCTCCCAGTATGGGAGCTTAAGTCATTGATCTGTTTTATTCTGTGGGGCACTTTGGTGTTGCCTCTGGTTGGACTTAATGAAGGAGTCACTGTATGATCACTGTATGATCAAGTGCAAGATAAGAAGATCAACTCATAAACAGAAACCCAATGTATTTTTCTTTCTTTTGACTGTCAATTAGATAAAGTTTTACCTTGCACTGTGGAGTAATTAATAAAACTAAAATACAGATTTTTTTTTTTTCTTTTCTTTAATTAGTTTATTCATTTTTTCAAATCAATGAGGCCAAGAAATGGGTCAAGGCATATTTTAACTGTATGTAATGCTGAGGACAAACCAGGAATCCAGATGTACCACTAGTCATGGATATTAGGGGTCCTGAGACAAATCACATGGACTCTAGGATGCTAATTGGAGAGAAATGTTATCCACACTGCAATCTTGGGGTGAAGTTGAATCTGTTGTTCTTTTGTTTTCTCTCCTCCAGTTTCTTCCTTCTGTATCCTTCTTCCTCTTTTCCTTCTTTTCCTTATCTGTTTCTCTGTGGAATTCTTTCTTAAAATAAAACCTCTCTGTTAAACTTTTATCAAACAAACAAAGAGAACCAACATGCATCCAAACCTCATTTCAAGGTAGAAAAACCCCTCAGTTTTCTGTCTTTTTAAAATACTTCTGGATGCTGTCTTTCAGAGTATCGTAGAATATATTAACTTTGGTGTCATGAAGGTAAAAAAAAAATGATGAAAGAATGATAAACCAGTACACTGAACTACTGATATTAAAAGTTACTTAGCTGAGACAGATTTTTACAATTACTGGAATTTTTTTTCCTCATATTTTCTTCCAGAATCTGTGCTTACTGGTGTGACATTGAATTCTTTAACACTGAGTTTCCACCCAGAAATGTTTCCATACCTGTTCTTTCACTGTAGAAGCTTTCCTTAGAAAAGTGTTACTGGAGTTCAGGAAAACTGTCAAGAATTACCTCTAAGTTTCAAGGTCACCTTTCTTGTGTGGAATAACTGGAATGGCTCAAAGCCCATGGGACACTACAAACAATTTTGCTAGTATACTTGGCTGTTTACCAAAACAGAGCATTTGTTTTCTATACCCAGAACTTTCCCAATAACAAATTATTTTCAGCTGTGGCTTCTCATCAATACCATAGAGAGAAATTAAAATACAAAGCTGTTGGTTATGGAATATGTCTATGGCCATACAGATCACCTCTCAAATCATAGCTACCTTAAGGCAAGTACCTAGTGAACAATATCATAATTATTGTGACTAGTGGACTAGATTTCCCTCTTGTTCGTTGATTACTCAGCATACTATCCCTGTAAGCTGTGCCCTTATCAGCAATCACATTTGATTGCAGACTTCAAGCCTTCAACAGATAAATAGATAGATGGGTGAGAGAGAAACAAGGTGGTCTAAAACTGTCTTTCTGAAGGCCTTGGACTTGTAAACAGTTCCAACGTGCAACATAAAACGGGATATTTGTTTAAAGTCTCACTGGATCTGCTCCAACACATTCTTCTCATGCATGATGTGGTCTGGGACATAGTTCTGCATGAACAGCATCCTATCTACACACATCTGAGGTCACTTGCTTTCAACCTCAACAATGAGCATGCAGCATGCAACACAAACTTGCAATCCTCTCTGCATCTGATTTTTCCTCAAAATGACAATGAACTCACGACAGTTGGCTTAAAGAAGATATTATTACCTCATCCTTTGAAGTGGTTTATAAGCTGGGGAGACAGATACAAACACCCATGCACAAACATACACAACATCAGTATCTGTTAATTTAAACTTCTGAACAGAATTTGAACTGAACCTAAAATCTAAGTCCAGCCTCCCAAATTTCAGAAAAAAAATGAGATACAGAAGGACCTTGTGTTTCAGCATTAGTTCCAAGGTGACTTTTTAAATCCTGCAGAAGGATGTTCTAGTCACCTAATTTAAGCACTTAAACTTAAGTGAACTAGATTTTCTTGTGAATGCTTGAAAGGCATCTAATGATATATCTATTAATATATAAGGAACTGAGATAACTTTCTTTGCAGGAGTGCTTTATTAGACACCTACAATTTGAGTTTAAGGTGGATACCTGTATTAGATTGAATCATACTATGATTTTTTTTTTCCAAGGTGGAGTGAGTGGAGATCAGGAAACAATTCTGCAGCAGGATTTGTAATGCATCCATCTAAGCAGTTGGTTGTTTACATGAAACAAATGTTTGAACAAAAGAATACCATAGAGAATCAACCTACTTCATCTTGTGGGAAAAGTCAAGAGATCCAGCTGTTGACTTTTTTTTGACAGGAAGTTGCTGCCTTTTTTTTCTCAAGACTACAGAATAAAAAGTGCTTGTGAACAAGGACATATTGTTAACACAGATATTTAGACAGTACTGAGAATGAAAAGCTTCTAGAGCTGTTCCTCTGATATCCTGTCATTCTGCCACCTGAGAATGACAGTCTGATAGTATGCAGCAAGAGGCAAGGAAATTTCACTTCGAAAACATCAGCAGCCCTTGTACATCTGTTAATTAAAGCAATCTGCCGGTGTTCCTCTTAGGCATGCAATGAATCAATGCTAAGCTAACGTGACACATTTTCACTGCTGCTGTAATAGAATTGAAAGTAACACATTTATTTATCAGGTGGCACCAATCTACGCTTCCTTGTCTGATGAGGGAGTTTGATTGTCACACTATCACTGTCTGGTCTAGGTATGATGTACTTAAGACTTTCAATCTGTTTCAGTGAAGTTATAAACCAGCACGTGGACCACGTTTCTGCTGGACTGTTCAAGTACTGTTTGTGCCTTGGGTTTGACTAACAGTATTTTTGCTCTATATTGTTACAGAACTAGAGAGCGACAGTTTCTGGCAATAGATCTGCAACAAAAAGATTCCTTCAGTTTTAAAATCTTCAGTCACAATTCAGGGTTTCATACAAATTTCTATTTCAGTTTTAAACTAGGGTTTGTGTTTCTTATATTTTTTTGAATGTCAATGACAAGAGCTGGTATAAAAAAGTATTACTTTTCCCTGGCTAATGGCAAGAATTTAACTTCAGAGACCTACATTAGATGCCTTTACTCCTTATTGTTAATCTTCAGAGAGCCCTGAACCAAGAGAAATTCAAGTTCAGGCTGTTTCCCATAAATCAAGTACTGCAAAGCATTGAAATGAGGAGAACATTATTGGAAAACACAAATGTAGAATACAGTGTATAAACAAAAAGCAATGTGATATAAACATGATGTAAAAGAAATACACCTAGATAACAATAGTTTAATAAACAGAAGAGAATGACTGAAGGTGGAAGTTCTAAGATATTGAGAAATATAAAGTCAAGATCCTTGGTGTACCAACCAGCTCTGAAATCTCTTCCCTCACCCAGGGATTTGGCTGCCTGTGTTCAAGGGCAGCACCAGAATGGGATAGCTGTGTAACCTTGGATCAGACTTTTGTGAAAATGAGTCAGGTTGTGGGAAAGAGCTGTAAGAAGCCTTATGGAATCCAAGCCCATTGGCTTAGGAGCTGCGTTTAATGACAGGCCCTTGCCCCTACCTGAGCTACACTGTATGCCCAATATCTTGCTGATTCTTACCTTGCTTTGCTGAAGTTGGACCTCAGATCTCAACTGGGTATGTCTGACAGTCACTAGGCTTTTGTTTGGCTCTGGTTACGGTCCCCAAACCTACCCTGCTTTTCTTATGTGGGTGCTGTGGGACTGTGTCCATGGTTGGTGGTGTGACTGCCTGCCTTGCTGTCACCCTGGGCTCCCAGCTCTCCTTCCTTTGCAGAGCAACTTGTTCTTGCTGCTATCTAGCATGTTAGGAGGTTGCCAGCCTGCTATGGATGATGCTTGCAGAGGTTTCACATACTGAACTCTTGTCCGTAGGAGCAAAGAAGTTCCACCAGCAGGTGGAAAACACCTCATGAACACGAAACCAGTGTCAGCAGAGCGCTGTTGCAAGGCAAAGCTGTTGTGTTCGGTTGCAAATGCTAAGGCAGAAGAGAATTAATACAGATAGACAAGCAGCTGTATCTGATTTCATAACCTAATCTGCAGGAAGACAAGATCCAACTTCAGTGCCATTTTTACCCTGTGCATAGTCTAATGTCAAAGGCAAAAAGAGTTATTGCTTCTGCAGTTTCTTACCTACAACCATTTTACATTGTTATTCTTTTCACCTCTCTTTTTGACCTACTTAGGCTAAAATCTTTCAATTATATAGTGTAGCTTGTATTCAATTGGCAATTTCTATAATGCATCCTAATGTTCACTGAAAAGTCTAGGAAGGCCTACGAGCCACTCAGTCCTTGTTTGCACAGACCTTTTGCCTGAGGTTGAAGATCTAAGAGAAGACTCTTACGTGTTTGTATAGCACCTCGCATCTTTTGACCATGTAAATTACTGGGGCTCTGTCGTGGTTTAACCCCAGCCAGCAACTATGCACCACACAGCTGCTCGCTCACTCCCCCCCGGTGGGATGGGAGAGAGAATCGGAAGAGTAAAAGTGAGAAAACTCATGGGTTGAGACAAAGACAGTTTAACGGGTAAAGCAAAAGCCATGCGCACAAGCAAAGCAAAGCAAAGCAAGGAATTCATTCACCACTTCCCATCGGCAGGCAGGTGTTCAGCCGTCCTCAGGAAAGCAGGGCTCCATCACACGTAACGGTTACTTGGGAAGACAAACGCCATCACTCCACACATCGCCCTTCCTCCTCCTTCCCCTGGCTTATATACTGAGCATGATGTCATATGGTATGGAATAGCCCTTTGGCCAGTCTGGGTCAGCTGTCCTAGCTATGCTCCCTCCCAGCTTCTTAGGCACCTGGCAGAGCATGGGAAGCTGAAAAGTCCTTGACTAGTGTAAACTCTGCTCAGCAAGAACCAAAACATCAGTGTGTTATCAACATTATTCTCATCCCAAATCCAAAACACAGCATTATACCAGCTACTAAGAAGAAAATTTACTCTATCCCAGCTGAAACCAGGACAGGCTCCTAGATGACACTTAGACCAACACTGTATGATTAATGGAGAGAAAAGGCTCCATCAAACTAGTAACACTGGAGGGGAAGGTGGTGGTATTACTTTGCCCCTGTGCAAAAACTTTTGACAATGGGTTTTTAGAGTTTGCAGAAGAAAAAAAAAAAAGTGTCTAGCCATGCATTTAACATTTCATTGCAATGCCTCTTACAGAAAAATAAATAAATAAATATAAAATATAGATAGCCTGCTGCTCTAGTTCTACAGTTTAAAATTGATTGTTTTTCTTTAATGTCTTGTCTGATATTTGTGCCTATTGCAAAGCATAAATCTGAAGCAGCATGTTTTTAAACTAGTCAGCATGTCTGGTGTGCTCTGAAACAATCATCCTTTACTTTGAACACCTCAGCTCAGTCAGTGGGTCTTAGGTTGCTGCTTTTAAAGGAATGCAGATGGTGTCTTTTACTTGAAATGAAGTGATAAAAAAATTCATGTAAGTAATTCTTCAAGATGTAGCCAGAAATCTTTAGAAAAATAACACCCTTAAAAAGTAAAACTAATCCTCTTAAGATATTTTACCTTTTATAAACTTCAAACATCCTTTGCTTTCTATTGTTAAGAGAAGTGCCAGAACACTTTGGTTATTCTTACATCTAGAATAAATATTCTATAATTATCATAGATTGTTGTGCATATGTGGTAAAGGACATCACTGCTTTGCAGAAAAATATAATATGACTTTTACTCAAGGTGGATTTATAAAAATAGCATAAATGCTGACGGCAGAAGGGACAAAAAAAGAAGTCAGCTCCCAGCACATCTTTGCAAAACAACCTCATGCAGCGAACTCTTGGAAGCTCATAGACAAAGAATCACAACTAGTATTTTGCATGTGATACTGAGGGATAAATGAGAAAATAATCCTTACAAGAATGAAATCTTACAATGCAATATGAAAATACCCATGTAAAAATATTGTGAAAGTTTCAATTTAAAACAAGAGCCAGATAATTCAAAATTAAAGGTGAAACTTAACTGACTTGGTGGTGCTGGTGATAGCAACCTTATAGGACAACTGTACTTTTCATAGTGGCTAGTGAAATTAACCTTTGGGATACAACACAGATGTCCAACAACTTATTCTGGGGATTCAAGTGAGCATTTGGTGTGTAAAATATTAACTTGTAGATTTAAATCCCTAATTTGAAATCATGTGATTTACCACCCTTGAGTCTAATGGGATGACTTCTACTCTTTCTTCATGGTAACAGCCAAAATTTAGACGAAGGCAATAAAGAAATTAGAAGTCTCAGAGTGGTAGCATCCTCTTGCTGAGGATTTGTTGCATCCTCTTCATGTGGATTTACAACCATTTTTAGCATCTCACTTGCCCTCAGTAAGGCTACTAAAACCACTAGTTTTTCTGAAACACTACATAGTGGCATTTAATGAGAACTTTTTCTATGTGCACCTGTCTAGAATCTTAATTTGTGTTAGGTAAGCCGTAGAAATACAGTAAAATCTTGATAAAGAAAAAGATCAGTGTGGCTTATTTTGAGTTCTCCATGCTCAGTGTTTGGCTCCCTGTTTGTGAAATTTAACTTTATTAATTGTATGGGAAATATGAATGGTTTACATTAAAACTTAAGTCTTTAAAAAGGATACATCTTTACACTAAGTCCATGTTTCAGATGGGAAACCTGATGTAAAGTTAGATGAGCTACTTGAGCAGTCACAATAAGCGAGGCAAGAAAGGAGCACACAAAGTATAAAGTCCTGGGTCTACGATGTAGTGTTGAATTATTTTCCCATTTTGGGCAATTGCTATAATGCACTATTGAATCTCAAATCAGAGAAAAAGTAGATTTCAGTAATTGCTTCATCCATCTCAAAAAAATTCTAGATTACTTCCAAAAGTCTATTTCTAGTGTTCTGTGCAATGTAGTTGTAAATAAGCCTAGTAACAAGTTTGTTATGTATTTTTTAGAAAACTAGAATACATCCTACCAGGCCTTTCTATAAGACAACAGATATTCAGACTATATTTTACATGTAACTTTATTCACTGACTAAATAAGTCAGTACATATATGATTGCTTATATGGTGACTGTAAATTTACATAATCTAATCAGAATCTCAAATGGAGTTAAACATCTAATGTGTGAAATAAAAAATATTTTCATTAAGATATTTGATATTTTTAGAGAACAGAATATTAGATTTAACATGAGATTAGATAATTAATATTGTTATATTTCTAATATAAAAGTAATAAAAGAAAAAAAAATACTCTGAGTCCCACGTTCAAATTTCAGAATTTTAAAATTACAATTTTCAGAGGGTTGTTTGTGAATTAATGTCTCTTTTATAGGAGCTGGGAAACATTTTTTTTTCTTTTGTTCTTTTTGTTTCCAAGTCTCAACTTTGAGTGAGCCAGCATCGGCAGAATTACTGACCAGTCTTGCAAAAACTGAGACTAATCACTGTTGTGAGTGGTCCTCATCAAGCAAAGCTGGTGAAGGAAAAACGTCTTGAATCTTCTTCATTTCTCTTAGAGTTCAGAACATTAATCCATTAATATTTCTTGACTGAAAAGTCCTGTCTTAAAGAAACTGGCCTTCCTCTTCCATGGCTGTTTGCTTAGAAGAAATACTTAGAAAGAAGTCCTGGGAAAAATGGAGGAATCTAATAATTATACATCTAAGTTTAAGCAGATATCCAAGACTCATTATCCGAGTCTGATCCGGTTCATTCTAAAATTATTTTCTGATATAGTTGAGATGATTATCTTCAGATATTTTGTCCTTTTGATTATAAAGAACTGAATAAAAAGCAGAAATTTATATTCTAACTTTTAGATATTTAAAGATAATTGAGATGAATCACACCCATATGTTGTTCTTGAAGTGCAGTGAAGATTGTAGACATAAATGTTATCAATTTAAAAGAGAAAATTTGTACAGTAGTAAAATCACTGATTATTCTAACTCCAGGAAACTAAGGTCATATATTAAATTTACAGGAAGCCCAAGCATCTTAAGCTATCAGAATGCGTAAGTAAAAGAGGACGGTATATCTAACGTCGAAGAACAGCCTTCTGTCTTTCCTCGATGTGAACAGAGTTTTGAAATATAGTGACCAATCTCATAGATGACAGTATATTTTATGGAGTGTGATGTTTTGTTGACATATTAACCTATATTATTTTCTCCCAAATACTATTTCCAGTGCTGAAATGGAAATAGAAGCTTTATTGTTCTAACCTTATACCTACACTACTTAGATAAGTGTCTGTCAATGACTTAATAGCTCCTGATCCTTTGAGGAGCTTAAAACCTTCTTCCCTCTGGGCTTTCTGTAGTTATTTTCATATGACTAATATTACAAAAATGTCATCTTTTTTTTTTCTTTCTTTCTTTCTTTTTCTACACAAATTACTTTTAAATCTACAAAAGAGAGTGCTCTCCTGAAAACCTTCTGCAAGATAAATCCCTCTGTTGTTCTCCCAGATGCTCAATGACACAGTGAGAGCATTTCACCTCTCTTCTGCTGCATCCTAATCTATGAAGGATTCAGCAGATGATAGAATCAAGAAGAGGTGAGTCATGCTGAAATCCTAACCATAACCACAAACGGATCTGCTGAAACAAGTCAGGTCCAGGTCTGTTGGAACCAAAATTACTTCATTCCCCACCGCCCTCCCCTGACTCAGGGCTTTCAGTCAGCCTACTTGAGAGCTGGCTAATTGTAGAAGAATGATACCGCGGTGAGCAAAGCTCTAAAGATACCGATCCTTTCAAAAGCATAGACATTCCTATCTATTTCTTCACTGTGTGGATATAGTTCTGTCTGAAGACTCTGACTTCATACACATATTATACTAGCACTCTTGGAAACTCATAAAAATGATACATGCAAATAACTGCCTGAAAATGAGATTACACCCTTTTGGCTCTAATTTAGTCCCTTAGGGAATCTTTCACTTCTCTTTTTGCTCATTATTCCTGCTGTGTAGTTGCAATATTGCTGTAGCAAGTTTGCTATGCTCTTCTTGTTTACTTTCTTTTTCTTTTAGAAGGAACATTCCTTTTCCTAACTCTAATACTGAAGATTAAAAAAGAAATTATTCCTTGATATGTATCCAGCTTCTACAGATATCAATACCAGCAGCAGCATTTCATATTTTTCTTTCCTACTGAGTTCAAACCATCTTGGTGTCTGACCCAGACACTTAACTATATGGTGAAAGACGAATGTTATGCTTCGGTATCTTATTTCGGTAGAATCTTTCTGCCTTTTTGAGAAAGTTTTTTTAAAAAAGTAAGTATAAGATAACATTTTCAAGGCAGGAACTCTAGCAGCAGTGACCTAAAATGTTCATGCCAACTCACAAAATGTCAGTTCTTTGAGAATGAAAAGTAAAAGCCAAGAAGTGGTATTGTTATCCTGTGGGCTTAAAAAGATTTGTGGATTTAACTTCCAGAGAAAAAGTTGTCAAAATGTGCAGCTCAGATTTTAATACAAAGGAATGCAGTAAAAATAATAACAAATGAGATATGGAATGCATCATATTAGTATTCAAGTGTTATCAGAAGTATTGAGTAGAACATTTTCAGAACAGAGTGACTTATTGGTATAATACAACTTTCATTATCTTCTTTTGTATCAACTCTCAACTTTATATTCACTAACATTTCCTTTACTATTATCACCAATAAATAGTGTTATTTTTATAGTAACACACAACAAAGAGAAAGATCCCAGAGTACTAACCACCTACAGAGGCAAAGCAATTAAGTGATATGTTTTACTTTCTAGTCTATATTTGAGAAAAAAATATTTGAGAAGGCAGCAAGATGCTTTTTATTTTTATCACAATGAAGTGCCATGCAAAGCTGTACTGTTGTATGAGTACATCTTCATGATTAAGAGTATTACGTTTACATAAAGCCATGGAAAGAAAAGACATGATGCAAACAGTTTATCATTAATATACTGAGAGAAGGGTGCTTTCATGCTTGTATCTTCGATTCCATAGTTGTCAGATGGGTAATTTCACCAGCAAGATGTTGAAGGTCATTTTCTTTTTCTTCTTCCTTTTTACTTCAGTTAAAAAAATTATCTTTATTGGGTTCTTTTAATTTTCTTAGTCAGGCCAACTGACCTCATTACACACTTGCTGAATCAGGTTACTGAGTAAATGACATCATGCAGGACAAAAGTTAACAATTGCAATATCCCATCAAAGAGTTGATATTTGCATTTAAAGTCATTTGAAACACAAATCTGAATCATTAACTCTAAGTCAGCAGAGTTAAATCCAGTCTGAATTCCCTCTTTAATTACCTGGATAAATGCATTTGAGTCTTTTCAAGTTATGAACATTCATTTACAAATCAAAGAGATTTTTTCTTAGTCCTTAGGCAATCCAGCCTTTTGAAGTCTGTAGCCTTAAAATCTAGAGTAACAATTAATTGTAACAATATGTTATCAATACTACAGAAATTACTGGATGCTAGAATAGTTCTTATGGCTACCCATCCGTTATATACAGACTTAAATCCAGTCTATCCAAATCCTGTTTCATCACGTTTTGACTAAGAATTTCTGATGATTATTCAGATTTCTCCTATTTTGCAGAGTCCAAGGGAAACCAGCAGTAAAAGGACCATGGAAAACTTAGTGAAAAGCATTCAATGAATTAAAACGGGCCCATCTTGGCACTTTCTTGGGTAAAAGCCAGTACAAACACTGCTCAAAGTGTACCATTCGTTTAAGCTGTTACTTTTGCTATAATAAAGCTCACAACATACGTGGCTCAGTTGGTAATTAAAAATGCTAAGTACATATGAAAACACAATTTTACCTTCCATTATTCTAAAAGTATTTTTATTTATAACTTATCAACATAAAATATTGCACCAGCAGGGCTTCAGGATGTGAATTCAAATTAGTGTTTTTTGGAGCTGTGAAACCTTTGCTTAGGAACAAGTTATACCAAATCAAAGATTGCCATCTTACTGTGAGTCAATTATCTTACAAGTTAGAAAAGGGCATGGTGTGTGTACATTATGATGATTTTTGCCTTTTTAGTGAAGCCTCTCCTTCCCCCATATGTGAAGTATGTGAGAATATATAAAGTATGTGAATACAGATGATGGTGTCCATCAATTAATTAGGACTAGTTACTGCTTGTTATACACAATGTAAAAAAGCATAAATCATTTTTGATTATCGCATGATTGGGATATCTCAGAGTAGTCTCTCACTTCATGCAGTGTCCTGGTGAGAACAAGAGAATTACATTTGTAGTAGGAATCGTAGAATCATAGAATCATAGAATAGTTTGGGTTGGAACGGACCTTTAAAGGTCATCTAGTCCAACCCTCCTGCAATGAGCAGGGACATCTTCAACTAGATCAGGTTGCTCAGAGCCCCATCCAACCTGACCTTAAATGTTTCCAGGCATGGGGCATCTACCACCTCTCTGCGCAACCCGTTCCAGTGTTTCACCACCCTCATCACAAAAAATTTCTTCCTTATATCTCTCCTAAATCGACCCTCTTTTAGTTTAAAATTATTGCCCCTTGTCCTGTCACCACAGGCCCTGCTAAAACGTTTGTCCACATCTTTCTTATAAGCCCCCTTTAAGTATTGAAAGGCCGCAATAAAGTCTTTCTGGAGCCTTCTCTTCTCCAAGCTGAACAACCCCAACTCTTTCAGCCTTTCCTCACAGGAGAAGTGTTCCATTCCTCTGGTCATTTTTGTGGCCCTCTTCTGGACCTGCTGTAACAGGTCCCTGTCTTTCCTGTGCTGAAGACTCCAGAGCTGGATGCAGTACTCCAGGTGGGGTCTCACCAGAGCAGAGCAAAGGGGGAGAATCACCTCTCTGCCTACTGGCCACACTTCTTTTGATGCAGCTCATCAAAAGTTGGCTTTCTGGGCTGTGAGAGCACATTGCCCGCTCATATCCAGCTTTTCATCTACCAGTAGCCCCAAGCCCTTCTCTGCAATGCTGCTCTGAATCCCTTCATGTGCCAGCCTGTTTTGATACCAGGGGTTGCCCCAACCCAGGTGCAGGACCTTGCCCTTGGCCTTGTTGAACCTCAAGTGGTTCATACAGGCCCACTTCTTGAGGTTGTCCAGGAGGTCCCTCTGGATGGCATCCCATCCCTCAGGCATGCCAACAGCACCACTCAGCTTGGTGTCATCTGCAAAATGGATGGAAATGCGAGACTGATGCATACTAATGGTTCATTCCAGTCATTGACATAGGAATGAACAAGTTCATGTGTGCAAGACTTAGTCTGTCTTTATATTTAGGAGATTTTAATGAAATCTAACAAATAACAATTCATACTATTACTTGAATTGTAAATAAAGAGTGCTTCTGAGTAGAAAGCATTTTTTTTTTAGCAGTAAAAAGGTATTTTCAATTCATAGAAGCTGGTAACTGAAGTTTCCACATTTGACAATATGTTATAAATGTTCCAGTCATTTAAACAAAGCTGAGGAAAGTAAATTTCAGCCATTGCTTTTTTATTCTTAAGAATATTTTGCCCACTCTTCTACAAATATGATAAGGAATATTATAAGATATACATATCCCATCCCACCACCAGATGTTATTTCATGTTCATGTAGCCACAGATGAACAGTAGTGACCTAGTCACCTACACTGTTACCTAATGATACCAAAGAAAATAAAGCAGCACATTTGACATTGACAGCAACTGGATTTTCCAGATCTCTTGGTTTGCCTGGAAACAATCCTGAAGAAAAATAAACACTTCTGCCTGCAGGGTCTCTGGAAAAAGAAGTGTCTAGGCAACTGCAAGAGGACTGGGATGCTATTTTCAAGTTCTCTATTGATGTGTCATACGTATTTGGACATGTTACATAATCCTTATTTCATTTCTCCTGCCCTTCATTAGTTTCATCCTTTTATACTGTGAACTCTTTAGGGCAGGCATAGTCTCTTACGAAGTGTGCAGAATGGTTTCTTGAGGACTATGAGGTATAATTGGAATTGAACTGACAACTGCAATAGAAATAAATAAAAAGTAAAGGATCTTGGGCTGCATCCGCAGCAGCATTACTAGCGGAGATTGACATGTGATCATTGCATTCTACTCAGAGCTTGTCTGGCCACACCTCGAGTACCATGTCCAGTTCTGGTCCTGACAATTTAAAGAAGATGCAAACTGACTGGACAGTGTCCAAAGGAGGGCCACGAAGATAATCAAAGGGCTGGAGAACCCGCCCTATGAGGAAAGATTGAAGAAGTTAGGTCTCTTCTCCCTGGAGAAGAGAAAGCTCAAGGGGGACTTCATCACAGTATTACAGTACTTAAAGGGCAGCTATGAAGAGGATGGAGACTTGTCTCTCTTCACATGGAGAAGATGAGGGGCAATGGGTAAAAGTTGCACTGGGAAGGGTTTCATCTCAATAGAAGAAAGAAATTTTTTACAGTGAGAACAATCAATCACTGGAACAACTTCCCAGGGACGTGGTAGAGTGTACCTCACTGGAGGTTTTCAAGATGCAATTGGACAGGGTGCTAGATAATCTCACCCAGGTGTCCTTTCCCATGAAAGGTTGGACTAGATAATGTTTCAAGGTCCCTTCCAACCCAGGCTGTTCTATGATTCTATGATTCTAAAAATCAAGAAGAAAATGCCTACTTTTCTTGCTCTCCTTCGTCCATTTTTATTGGCCACAGTTGTCTTGCATTTGTTCATTTCTTATCCTCCATGACATAGTATGGAAGAGAACATAAGGATAATGACAGCAAATAGCATCACGTACATACTTAATCAGGTAGTAGTGGGTAACATGAGCATTTGGTTTGCAAAATAGAGCTCATGGTATCCACAAGAGGTAAAAGAAGTTCTTCAAGGTGCGCTGTGGTCAACAAGAATTCATTGTTGTCATAACAGGAATCTTTATCTTTAGTTTTGTTTGCTGGGTTCTTTCAATTTCTGCAAGTGCCACTAATAATGTTTTATTAAAAATATAAATTACACTTCTTCCTCATAATCTCACCATTTAATGTGGATTTTACTTTTTGTTTGCAACATGCTCTCATTGAAAACTTCTTGCATTTTCATGTTTCTAGATTCGAGGAAGGTTCAGAGTTATGAATGACCACACAAAATGGGCCAAAAGAAATGATCTGAGCTACAGAAAAACTTCTGGAGTAGATTGTTACCTTTTGTTGACTGTTCTGTATAGGTATGTTCTTTCTTTAATGGAAAGGGCAGCTGATAATGTGGATTAATTTATAATATCAATTAAGACTAAATGCCAGACTCATGTCACAAACCCGAGTTGCTATGGTCAGGATCTTGCAGGCTTCACTGTCTGAAGAAACCACTAGGTACCTTCAGAGGTCATTTCAGCCCATTACAATCTGATGGGCAGGTGATACATACCTGCTAGAAAGAGCTATTGCTGTTCAGTGACTGAGATATATTGTTTAGCATTATTAATCACAATAATATGGGTTTATTATTTATACTTTATCATAGAGGTCAGCTGTTTCCTCTTTTTTTTTTTTTTTTTTTTTTTTACATCAACTTGTCTTCCACCAAAAGCCTTTAATTCCATCCTGGAAAAAGGAAAGAACAGATCATCTCAAAGTTTTCAAAGTTTTTTTATTTAACATGAATCCTGAACAAGTCATTTTAGTTTTAATAAGAAATCCCAATACACTATCCATCAACTGTAATGTTGGCATCTAGCAAGAACTAAGTGAAGTTAGAGATATTAAATATCTTTTAAAGATTTGCAATTGTTTTATATTGAGTACTTCAGAATAGATTGTACTTCAGAACAGATTGTCAGATGATTGTGTTCTTTCTGTATCTTTAAGGGAAATATTTGAAGCATAATTTGGATATTGTTGTAGGAGAGTGGTAGTGCTTTTTGCCACTGGCCTATCTCAAAGATATATATTGATCTAAATAATTATGAATTGCTAAATAGGATAATATTTTCACTCCTGAATACGTCTCCTAGTCTGTTGATATCTAATCACTATCAACATCCTGAGATATGGAGAAAATTTTTAGTGAATGTGAAAAAACCTGCAACAATGGGAACTGATTTTAAATTATGTCTACCTATCATATCTCTACTGATTGACAGTAAAAATAAGTGATTTGGCATACTTACTCAATATTATTAGTATTTATCAGATTGCTTTTTGTGATGTAATTCTTTTTCATTTGAAGCATTTTAGAAACTGATTAAACATGCCAAATATTCTGCTTTATAGGTGAGGTAGAAACTCTAGATTTAAAGTTACATTTCACTGGGCTTGACTAGGAGAGGCTTCTAAGCTAGTTGGAATTATATGTTTACCAGAAGTGCTGGTCTTTTTCCAGTTGCTAGAGAAGCAGCCCAGACAACCAACTAATTCCATATGCCAAACCATCTCATGGATAAAATTTGGTCGAAGGACTCCCAGCAACAAGAATTGTTTAACTTCTCTTTGCAGATTTCTTCATACATATATTTGGATTTGTTTGTGTTTTTTCCCCTTCAACCTAAGCCTGCCTTACTGTTTTTTGTCAGCTGTTAACTTGAGCTCTTTAATACAAGCCATTTCTTTTGTGGTGCTACAAAAGTGACTTGTCAAATTATCAAGTCATGTAAAGATTTGTAGTAGATCAAAAAGGAAAGTAGTCTTTAGATCAGTGAAAATGTGATCCAACAGATGACAATACGTAAATAGGATCTTTCGTAAGCTATGTTCTACTCTCAAGTCTGTACAGAACTTGAAGCCTGATTGTCAGTCTAATTAGGCCAAAGACTATATATATAATTTTTTTTTTGATCTTCATTCTGAATGATCTATATTTTCCCATTGTTTTTTACTACTGAAAATAACAGTCATGCTGATTAATTACCTGGCAGAACCCATGCCTACCCAACATATCCTAGCTTCCAAAATATACCCTGCTCAGTGTGAATGTTGGTCTTTTAATGGCAATCACAGTATGTGGGGCAGTCTGGAATTTTATTAGATTGCCATTAACAACAATATATCATTCTCCAGCTCTGCTGAGTGTTTTAAAGAAGCAAAGTAATAAAATTCTGTGCTTCAAATTTGGTTTAAAAATGGACATCATTGGTTGGTATGGGCTGAATTATTGCAGTGTAAGTTTTGTCTGCATTAGTTAAAAGATTTTTGGTGCCCACATTTTTACTGCTAATTGTCTAAGCTCTTTAAAAATAATTCACCAGAAGATATTTAACCAGCATCTGTTTTCTTTTGGGAATTTACTTTCATACTGGAGATATTTCTAGCATCTTTTTTCAGTTTTTATTGTGCGGGTTATAACATCCATGGATTGCTATGGATACAAACACTTGGATCAGTCTATGAACCTCCAAAATACTTAAGAAACCCTGTAAGGGTCAAATCAGGAGGTGGGAAAAAGAAGAGAAAAATGAAACATATACAGAACAGCTGCTAGTCGTTCCCTCTACACAATACTTAACTAGGTCAACAAAGACATGAAAATTATTTGCATATTTAAATAGATCTTCAAAAGCTGGGAAGCTAGTAAGCTTGTTCTCTCATTGAATAGTTGCAGCTAGAGTTATTGCCACTTGATTGTCCTTCTGGCAGCCAAAACAGGGTATAAAAATCTTTGATGACAGTATATCGAAGTATGCAGTCCAAGAACAAACCAATCTCCTTTCCTGCTTCAGGATATATATGTATATATGTATTCATTTAGGTAGGAGTGGACAAATCATCATATGTAGAGCTCATATCCTAATCTTTGATATTCACCACGCTATTTCCACTATGACTTAATATGCAAAATCTCCAGAAGTTCATGCTTTGTTTTGTACACATATGTCTGAATAATGCACAAATGATCAAATGTTTATCCAGCCTTTAACCAAACAATATGAACTTCCTCGGTTCAAAATGTCTTAAAGTGTATTTATTATCATTTTATTATTGATTTTATTCTATTATCTATATAGAATCTTTTACACATGAACAAAGATTTCAATATACAAATAACTGTAGGTACCTGTTCATGAATACAATTTCTGGCACCCCAAGCTTTCCTTCAGACTGGAAGTGGGACACTGAGAAAAGAGTATTCTGTTACAACTTGTGTTCATAACACTACAAAGTAATCAGTATAAATGTAGAAATATCAGGTCTCTTTCAGATTACGTTCTGTGTATTCTGTAAGGTATTACTTACCTGGAAAACACAACAGGAAAAGGACATGGGATGATGTATAGGCTACAGCTGAAAACAGAGATTTGATTTTTCTTCTTTGTGCATATAATTTCTAGCCCAAGTAAAGGATTGCCTTATGACACCTTAGCAGGAAGATATGATCAATAGATAAGCACAGAGATTTAGTGAAGTAATAAAATTGTAATAAGTAGCATTCCACGGGTGACAGCACATTGTGCAATCCTTAATTCCCAGCAGCCTGGTTTCTCCTGCAGAAAGCATTAATATTCTGTAGGACAAAAGTAGAGCTACATGATCCAAGGCATCTTCATCAGACAAAGATCTTCAGCCTGACTCCCAGAAGCAAATAGGTTTTTGGCACAAGGATCGCCTATGAAGCCAAAGAAAATAGCATGCTCCTTCATATCTTTATATTTCTGGGTGTGAAGGTCCCTGTACTATTAAAAAAATCCAAAGAAACAAACAGTTTTAAAAAGCCACAGGAGAAAAATTGGACAATCAGGAGAAGAATGATTGGTAGGAATGGAAACACTAGATATACTAGTGGAGATGGCTTCAGTGGAAGAGGAAAGTTTCCTGAAAGTTATCTTTGAGAATCATTGAGTTTCTAGTAAAAGAGAAGTTCCTTGTGACTGGTATATGCTCAGGACAATAGCAGACAATTAATTGGAGAGATGAATTTGTTACAGACTTACAGCCAGTACTATGAATCTAGAATATTTAGACTCTTATTAAAAGACCAGATTGTCTCTAGGTATAACAGCATGAAGGTCCGTAAACAGACATTAAAATGGAAGACGCTGACAATGGGAAAGCCAATGTATATATGCCAAGTAGCAGATTAGAAAGAAGAGGAGAAAAGCCCTAGAGAAAGCTGAAAGAAAATGACTGTGAGTACGAGCATTAAATCAGCAAAGGAAAAAATCAGAGATTAAATTGTCTAAGAACAGAAACAGAGGGAGTAAGAAAAAGATTTGCAGCAATCAACAAAACTGAAGGAAATACCCTACACTCTCAGAGACAGGAAAAGCAGAATGGAGCTTTACATCTAGTTTATTAAACTCAAGAGTACAAATAAAACAAGAAAAGGCTGTTATGGAGTCCAGCATGGGATTCCTTAAGTGAATGAGAACAGTCTTTATGTGGAGTAACAGAACACTCTGCATGCTCCAGGGGCTGGTGCGTATGTGACATAAAAACCTCACAGAACAGCAGAAGGACTGGAAAGAGAGGGAAGGGAATGAAGAAGAGAGGGAAGAAAAAGGAAGAGGAGGAAAAGAAGGAGGGAAGGGTAAACATCTCCCATCTAGACAGATACAATCAGGTGATGAGTATAATAAATAATTTTGCCCTTTTTCAGCAAGTCATCGTGTTCAAAGTTAATCCATCTGCAACAGTTGTAAGCTTACTAAAATTTTCTTTCCATGTTATGAAATTCTATGAATAGTAATAGTTTGTGTTGAATCGCAGTTCAAGCATAAGAAATTTCTATATTTTTGTAGTATTGTGAATTGTACAGTTAGATATTTTGTTTCTTAATTTTGTTAATGTTTTTAAATGAAGAACTTATCTTGAAATGCATCTTATCTTGAAGTAGATAATACAACGACCTCTTACCCCAACCTTTATAAAGCAGTATCATTGCATCAGAAAAAATATTAGAACAATAATGCAAGATTTAACTGAATATTTTCAGACTTGAGTAAGTGTTCACATAGATATTTTTTAAATAAAAGCCTGTTAGTTCTTCATGCAGTCTCCTTCACTTCATCCTTAGATTCTTCTAAACATATTACATTCTGTATCTTGAAGGATCATCTAGTCTGAAATAATGACTGTTAAAAGTAATTCTGCCAGTTTAATAGCCCAATTGTACAAAACTTTCTTAAACCATGACCACATTTTTCAGAATCACACCCTAATCCTGCAAGCAGAATGTGTGTTTTCTTGCAGCTCTGGGTTTGCTCTTACTGCGTCATCAGATGCCAAGTTCATGTTCTTGTATTCTGCGTTAAATGAGATTTCCAATACCTACTGGCATTTTTATCTTTTTATAATAAAAAATAAACTAAATGAACTAAATAAATAATGCATTCCTATGCCATGCTTGTCATGCTTAATTTATTTAAATCCTGAAATTTAAACTAATTTTATGATTTTTCATATCCATCTGTCAGTTCATCCATCCATTTCTGCACCTTTCACTGCTATGATATTTGAGCACCTAGCATAAATTGCAGAGAAAATTGATGTAAACCTGTTCTGAGGTGTGCCTAATTTCAGCTGATTTAACTTCCTGAATTCTTAAGCTTACATTTTTTGGTGGGGCTATGAACTGTTCTCTGGGATTCTCAATTTCACCATAATCTTGTACAATGACGTCATGCAGACAGTTACATATTTATAGGAGAACATTCAGTTCTATTTGAAAAGATACATTTGCCTTCTTGGACTTGTTTCTCTTAATTTTTTCATATTGTGAACAATCTGCTGTTTAAAATGATAAGACATTTTACAGGTTTAAAAAGACTAAATGAAGAACATTGAGCAAATATATGCAAAATAGCCAACATAGCTGTTGACAGAATGTAGATAATTTTTCCTATAGAAACTGAGTCTTACCACTCAGTCTTTTGTACCTAGAACTTTTTGCTACACTTGAAATTATTAATTATTAAATATTTTTTTAAAAAATATATCTGTCAAACATGCAAGGGACAAACCTGGGATGGCTGAAGTATGAAGACAGGAAATAATCAACTGTCAAAGTTGCCTCTGTTCCCCTTTTTCCCTTTGTAATTTTATACCTCAACTCCCAGTGACTCGTTAGCCATAGGTTATACGCTTCTCCCCTTTCCACATCTCTCTTTTCAAGACATCGCTATTCTAGCCACTGATTGTACAAAAAAGTCACCTAACTGTACAGAGAGCACCATTCAAGAGAGCCCAAGAAAAACAAAAGAAGAAAAAGGAAAAAAAAAAACTAAAGAAATCCCACAAGGAAGCTGGCAAGGGTAGGTCACTGCCTGAATGGCTCAGGTGGAGCCAGATCAGGGCTAGGTCTAACTTAAAAAGCTGAAGCAGTCCCACGACATCTGTATTGCCACAGCACCAGTTAACAATCACATCATTAGTGTTAATCAGAAGCTGTGCTTTGTCATTATTGTTATTACAAGTACACACCTGGAAGCTAGAGGAGAGCAACAGACTATAACAAAATAAAACTCAACCTTAGGCTGTTATTTAGGTCCAATACCTGAGGAAAGCTGACAAGAGTTTGTAATATAGAAAGGTTTTGCCAGAAAAATTGCTTCCCTTTTTCTCCTCCTTGCTGCACTCTAGGCTATGCCATCTATTAATTACAGATCCCTATGGCAGGACTGCATTCGCTGTCAGTGGAGGGAGACATGACTGTCTCTACCTACTTGCTCTGAGAGGAGGATAAGTAATTGTTTACAGCTTCACACACAGCTCCGTAACTCACACATATACCGACAGAGGTCTTGTTCCTCATTACCTTCCCCTCTGTGTGTATGTTTTTCCAGTAACAGTCTGGTCCTTAAGTAACAGCTAAAGAAGTAATTTAGCAATCAGTCAAATTGCAAATGTAATTTTGGGAAATGATGCGTTTCAAGACATTTTTGAATTATACTTTTTTATTTGTGGAACAGAATTAGACTCTGAGTTACTACTGACACAGTGAATCCTTTCCTGTTACTACTTCCTGCTATATAGGCTTTTATTATTGTTTTGCATGGATCACATGGGACCAAATTCTAAAATTTATGGATGCCATATTTATAGTACACGTCAGTGGACAAGCGTCAGGAAACATCAGTTTTATAGGGGAATTAAATGAGGTTGTTATAGCAAAATTTATTGTTTAATCCATGAAAGCTCCATAGACTTCAAAGGTTAGACCATCAAGTAATAAAGATAGAACATCACAATCATAATCTCAATAAGCAGTATAACATGGCTATAAAATAAAAATGGACAGAAAGTGAAAGAAATATACAAGTATGCCTAATATAATTTCCAGTTCTATTAATTTTTCCTATGAATCTGGAATGTGATTACTGAATTACAGGATGTCAGAAGTGGATTTTAAGGTTTCCTTGCTTCCCTTCTCCTTTCCCTTCCATTTCCAGAGACCTACTTTGAAAACACACTCTTAATCTATACTGTCTTTGCAAAACAGGAGACATGGATCCTGTAGACCGTGGAAATAAGAGCCGCTCTGGCTGAACATGCAGAAAATACAGCCTCACAGCTTTCTGGCAAAATTTATTGTGCTACCAAATAGCCTGTGTATTGTTCTCTATTCACCATAAGACTAGGGCTCTCTAACAGCATGTAAATAGATGTAAAACAGTGACCAAGCCAAAAGGGCAATTGGCAGCAAGGAAACACAATGTAACATTAAATACTGGCATATAAATTCATGTCCTGGATTTTTAAAAACAGTCACCTGATGAGCCAGCAAACTCCAGTGCTTTATAATGTTAACTACTTCGTTAATAATATGCAGTGCATTAAGTAGCTAAATCATAAATAAAGATAACAGCGTTCTCTAGGGACATGCTTGCACTCCAGTTGCCTGTAGCTGCATTTACATTGTATTGCTGATTCACCCTGAGGATGCTTTAAGACCACATTCCCCAGCCACAAATATTGTGTAGCTGTTTGAGCACCCAGTGGAACATGGCAGTACCTCAGGTGACATAGCAAGGCTTGCTGTCTTGAGGGCACCATGCTCTTAAAGGCATCTGTAAGGATACCTCACACACAGCATGGACAGTGCATGCTCCTCATCACCACCATCTCAAGTACCTCAAACCTGCCTCTGTGTCTGTCAAGCAGCACACCCGCTGCAAGGTCACTGCACCAGACTGAGTGGCCAGCATGCCCAAGCAATGCCGGTCAACCTAGAAACTCCATGACGAGTGTAGAATGGACTATGACTACAAAATATCTGACTCAACATCCAGGGATCTCCTGCTGGAGGCATCTCATGGCCCATTGAGGACAGCGTTCACACCCTTTTCCGTGTAGAAATGGTAGGTTGCAAGAAAGGAATCTAAATGTAAGATCTGTATGAGAAGACTCCTCCAGGGTCCCAATGTAGAGTCAACACCAGGCCATATTGCAGCACCAGCCAACTGCACACCTTGGAAAGGCTTTTAATGTAGTTGTTCTGCTAACAGTAACCTGAAAATAAAAAAGAGAGAACTTCAAACCACAATTGATTTTAAATGCAGATATATTCACACAACATAATATCACGGAAAGTAGAAAAAGATGAAAATTGCCAGATCTACTGTTTTGGCCAATTACCTGTTACACACCTAATGTGGCTTTAACCTGCACATGCTACATTTCAGCCCTTCTACTTTTTGATCTGCCAAAATTTTTAGGTAACTTTGTATCAGTCCAAGTTTTCTGATTAACCAATTGACACACAGTCAGAGGACCTGAATTGCCAGAGGCTGACTACTCCCTCTCAGTGATGCACCCCAAGGCTGCCCAGTACTGAGGCATATCAAGCCTAGGAGACAGTCTCCCAGAATTACAGCTTTGTTGTGTTCCTCTCAAAATATTCATGAATCGTACAGAGATATATTCAAATATTTCTTGTGGAGGTATTCAACACATACTGTCTTCATGTTCCAAAAGACATCAAGATTTATATTGTGTCTCAGACTGCATATTATTGAACCTGTTTTTTGTGTTGAATAAATATCGATGTTTACATCGACAGGACTGAGTATTTTCCTAGTACAGACAGAAGACTGAAATTATTCACAACATCTTGCATTCTGCAAGATGCATGAAGGCTATGATGAAAAATGATTTAATACAATAAAATAACAGGTCTTTAAATTCCAAGGAGTATTAGTGATCTCAGTATTAAAAACATAAAACATTTAAGTCATTGCTAGGTCTGTATCCTTTATCTGCAATGAAAAACAGTATTTCCTTTCTGTTGTGTTCCATTGTGATTGCCACCCCTGTAAGCTATGAGATTATATGGTAACTATTTACAAAAGCACTAGTTTTTATAAAACTTCTTATATAGCTACTGTCTGAAAAGGGTATATGAGATGTATCTGGTGTTAGTCAAGTTCTGTTGAAGTAGTTACTGGGGAAAAATTTAGAAACATGATTTAATTTTTAACTTATGTGAAAACCAACTATTTGCCTCTTTCACCTTCTCTCAAGACTGCACAGGAGGGAAAATTTCTCTGCTATCATCTCAGGAACTGCTGCAGGAGCAAGTACACCCTCAGGCTCTGTGGCATGGCTGAAGAGCCATGGAGAAGCTTTCATTTTTAGATCTCTAACTATGTTCATTCACAGTACCTACCAACACCCTGTATCAGCTTGTCAGCACTGCAATCTCTACCATGGGCTGCTGGGAAAAGAAAAAAAGACAGAATTCTACCTTAAACCAACACAGTATAAGTGTGCTTATCTAGTACTTTCTACTCCCAGATTTATCCCAGCATGTTAGCTGCTGATGGGTGATGCTTTTAGTCTGTTCAGAGATTCTGAGGTAGATGCTACTTGTGGTTAGAAAACCTACAATAATTGACTTGTTTTGCCTTTATGTATTTGCTGTTACAAAATAGCAAAATGCAAGCTGTCATACACCATAGTAACAATTAGTTGTGTGAAATATTATCTTTTTATACAAAAATATAGCAAAGCAGCTCACTTTATAATTAAAAAAGGAAAATCTTTGTAATTTTATCTTAAATTTCATATGTTTATAAAGTAAAATGTAAAAAAAAAATTGAAAATTATAGAGCATATTTGTATCATACACTGATAATTTGTGTGATCTTCAGTTTAAACTGTCAAGTTACATAGACTCAGGGGCAAAAATTCAACATTGATGTTCAACTTCAGCCTCAGTTTTCTCAATGCAAAAGCAAGGAGACATTTAATCATTACCTCCAAGGGACAAATAAGCTTCACATCTGTCATCATAATAAAAATCAGACAAATTTATTCTAATATAATCATGTCTTTCCATGCTGGTCTACAACTGACACTAGATATAAGCTTAGAAGAAAAAGATGGATGGGTGGAGGAGAACAGAAATGGAGAAAAATCAAATTACAGAAAACCTAAGGAAGGAAATGACCTAAAAATGGCAGAAACAGAGAGGAGTACAATAGACCCCCTCAAGAATATCAACAGAGCTGGTTGAAAACTGTATCACAACTATTTTAATGCATACATACATAAACCTTTCTGATTTAAAATTATATCCTATACTAAAAGTATTCACTGTTTTAATGTCCTAGACGTTGAAGGGTTTTGTTAAAATGGAAGGTATGAAGCGCTTGTAGATATTATTAGAAATTGCTTTGCTAAATCCTCTAAGATATGTCAAGATATCTTTTGCTTTTCTTCTGCTCATTAACACAACTTAGAGTTTTTTCTAGAAATAAAATTTGTTATTCACATATTTTTACAAAAGGATTTTATTGAGACATATTTGATTGTGCCCAGCATTTTATTTTAGCAAAACACAAGCATGAAGCATTGTAGAACTAATATTGGGCAAGAGAGAGAGAGCAAACAATATACAGTGGGGTGTTGCTCTCTCCTGGCTCGTGACACAGACTGTGATTCATGATGCAAATGTTGCTGATGAAAAAGGCTTGCTAGTTTGCTTAAATGAACTGTCTTATTTTGCTGCTTTAAATGATATAAAACTACTATTTGTCCCAGGAGGTAAATACAAATCTCACCAGGAAATCTCTCCTTCTCCAGCCCTCCTTCCCCTCAGTTGTTATCCTTGCAGGACCTTTCTAGAAACAAAAGGGAAATAGATTCTTTAATTGAATAAATTGATTACGTATATTTCATTAGTTGGGTATCTTTGCAACTCACCCGTATATGGTGAAGGAGTTTTCCATGCAACAAACTAGAGAAAAAAAATCACATCTAAAAATAGCTTATTGGAACTCACTAATTAAAAGCAGATTGAAATTAAAGAAATCAGGTTGAAGCTTAGCTCAGCTGTAAAACTGCAGTCTCTGGGGCAGAGTCACTCATACATGGTTTACCTTCAGGATGCTCCAGGTTCACAGATGGGCCAGCATGTAGCCACACCTTTTCCATGAACATCGCCCTATGCAGAGGGCACTCCCAGCCTTGGTCTGCTCTCAGAAACATGGAGCCATCCTGAAACTAGGGACTATCCCTAACCTGATACTGTCTACCCCAAACCTGAATTTATTTTTTAGAGTCACAACTTATAAGAAAAGTGAAAAGGAGAATCTATGGCCAGGTAGGCCTGAGAGGGATGTCCACATGAGCTCTCAGACCCTAGTGTGCTGGTTTTGGCTGGGATAATTTTCTTTATAGTAGCTAGTATGGGGCTGTGTTTTGGATTTGTGGTGAAAACAGTGTTGATAATACAGGGATGTTTTAGTTACTGCTGAGCAGGGCTTACATAGACTCAAGGCCTGTGCTTCTCACCCCACTCCACCAGCGAGGAGGCTGGGGATGCACAGGAAGTTGGGAGGGGACTCTGCCGAGACAGCTGATGCCAACTGACCAAAGGGATATTCCATACCATATGACATCATGTTCAGCATATAAAGCTGGAGGAAGAAAAAGGAAGAGGGAGATATTCAGAGTGATGGCATTTGTCTTCCCAAGTAACCGTTACGTGTGATGGAGCCCTGCTTTCCTGAGGATGGCTGAACACCTGCCTGCTGATGGGAAGTGGTGAATGAATTTCTTATTTTGCTTTGCTTGCATGCACGGCTTTGCTTTACCTATTAAACTGTCTTTATGTAAACCCACGAGTTTTCTCACTTTTACCCTTCTGATTCTCTCCCCCATACCACTGCGGGGGAGTGAGCGAGTGGCTGTGTGGTGCTTAGTTGCCGGCTGGGGTTAAACCATGACACCTAGACAAAGAAACATTGGCTCAAAAGTGTGAATTACCTCTTAACATCCATGTCCGTACTCTTAGAAGAAGGTATCTGATGAAACACAAGTCTGACATGATAGTGCAGAAGGGCTAGGGTAGAGGGGACAGCTTTTTAAACTAACTTAGTCTCACTTGTAAATCATTCCTTTTAAAGAGGGAGTGACTGAGTGAAGTGCATACTCTGGAAAGAGCAGAGCTTGCCCCTTCATGAGGAGATGCCTTATGTACTCAGGACACCCCTTACTTCCTCCTTGACTCACTCTACATTATTTTAATAGTTAAATATACATGGCTTTATACAGTTAAAGCTTTTGAGCTCAAAAGCAGTGTCTTTGCTTGTCTTTGAGTTGAATTTAGGCAGATCCCTTTCTAAGTGTTTGCAGGTGTGAGGTTATCTCTCACAAGCAATCGACACCTGCAGTGCAATTTTAGTGTGTTTTTAAGGAAATTACTATCCCTTTTTCTCAAAATAATTGTCATAGAAAAAAGTAACTCATATCAGGAGAGAAATCCTAACCAGTACAAGCTGGTCAGAAGCTGTTGCATTGTCTTCTGAAGAGAAAAACCCTCTCACCTGTGGCAATTCCACAAAGTACCACTCTGACATCTATAGCAGGACACACTCTCTTTAACAATTGAATACCGTTAAATCAACAGATAGATCATGAAATAAGAAGGTTAAAACATCTAACCCTGTCTTTTCTCAAGATTATGTCCAAGAACTTATGTATTTTCTACTCCTCTCTATTCTCCTTTTCAGCAATATTATTTTTCTTAGCTGTATAAAAGCATTAATTAGAAACACTGATTTCTTTTTACAATTGTTTTGAAGTCCAGAATATCATATATCTGTACTGAGTAGTGTACTTGATCAATTAGTTTCTGTCTCATCACTTAAACATGATTGTTTCAGATCAGCAGCACTTAAGGAGAGTTAAAAACCAGAAATTGTTCATTGGGTTTAGATTTAAGCTCATCTCTTAGCTGCACAAATTACAATCTCACTTCAACAACCAAAAATATCACAACTACCAGGAGCAGGTGATGGGGGTTTTTGTGTCCTCATATCTCTGAGTGTGTAGACTTCAGGCCAGTTATTCCACCATGGGGCAGAGGGGGATGGGGAAGAAATCTGTAATGTTCATGAACAGCCTAGGGGCCGGCATACATAGAAGCTCTTCAAAAGCTACTGAAGCTACTTCAGTCTTCTAAAAGGGAAACACAAAATTGCAGCACACTACAAAAATCTAATCATCATCCAAGCAAAGTTTTAAATCAGCAAAGAGAAATTCCTGTCTAGTCCAGCACAAGTGGCTGATTCTGTTTCCTGCCTTCTTGACATCTCTGTCTCCCTACTGTCTGGGTACTTCTGTGTTTGCACCTCATTCATTTCCATAAGTGGTTAACTGCCTTTTATTGAGATGACTGTTTCTAGACATTAGATCTGATGTCAGATGGAGAGGGAACAGAACCCGGTAGGACTTGCTCTTGAAAGACAAGATCCATGTGAGAAGAAAGAGCATCAAAGCTGGCCGAAGGAAGCGAAACATTTGGATACAGCATGGTGAATAAGAGCAGCGATACATTCAGTTGTGCCAGCTGCTGAAGGGTCTGTGCATTAACTACAGTGATATGAGCTGGAGGATCGTATCTGGCACTGTTGCAGGGAGTACTCTCATCCAGCATATATTGTAATGGACATTTGTAATGTTTAATTATATTGACAAGGCATGCACAGAAGGGACAAATACAGAAGCAGACACATAGCACTGAAATGGAAAAATCTAGTCATTAAAGCAGAAAACATTTTGAAACAGCTCATGAATCAGCTATGGACAGAGCAGGATCTGGTAGCTACAAGCTTCAGAAACATACCACTTCAGCTAAGAGACAGAAATCACAGCTGGAAAGGTGAGATGGAGAAAGAAAACATATTTGTTATTCTGTTTCATGTTAGACAGTGTTTGTTCAGGATTAATCATTCAGTCATATTTGGTCTGAATATTCAAAACATAGTACATCCTCCATTTGAACTTTCAGACTGGCAGTCCTGTGGTATGGAAATTAACCCATCATAACAAAAGCCATCTGAGGTGAACTATTTCTTTCCCCTGATAATTCCAATAGGGTTTTCTTTGTTTGTTTTGCCATATTTTGTTTTCCTCAAATAAGTGCTGGAAAGGGCAGCCTGTCTATAAAAATGTCTGTGGGACTGGGACATTATGGGGGAGTGATACGGAAGCAGATGACTTATCTAAGTCTGCAGAAGGAATGAAAGATGCTCGGTGAACTGTGACTGCCCTGGAGTCATCTACTTGATCACTTGCCCACATATCAGTTGTTACAACTGATGCACTTAAAAAGTTCATTCTCCTAGAGATAGACTGTGCAAAAGGCTGTGCACTAAGTTGTCCAAAGTAACAAATGCCAGCTCTCAATCTCAGTGCTGGTTCAGTCTGTTACACAAAATTGTCTAAATTGGCAAAAGACTGAGATGAAAAAAAAATGTATATGCAAAATGGAACGCTCAGATTGAACAAATTGTAATAAGTTGACTTGCAGGCTCCTTGTCAGAACACCATACAGTACCAGAAGAAGTTGAAACATCTCTGGAAGCGATGTTTAGTGTAATATTTCCAAAAAGTGTTTGATTTATTGATGTTCATGAGAGTGGAATGTCACTCTTTAGGTAGTGTTGATTGGAGAGTGTCCAAAGGGGTGTTGATATGGCAATTTCATTTCTACTTTTTCCAGACCACCACTTCCTATGACTTTAGGGTTGGGCATATCTGATTTGAGCTTTGCTCTCTATATCCTGTCAGGCATCCTGAGTGGACTAGGCTGGAAAATAAGATACTTGGTGAGATTTAGCTAATTTACATAACACCACCTATTAGAACTGGGTTCCCATTATTACTCCTTCCTTCCTGAATTGTTTTCTTTCTTTACCTTATTTCTCCACTTTTCTATCATTCTAATCTTGTTTTCTGGCTAGCAAGATTCTGATTCAGCTTGCTGAGGAAACTCTACTTTTTGTATCATTATCAAGAACTACATTGTCTTCAGCACTCTGAGCCTGCCACACGTTTGACAAATCTCAGAGTAGCTGATGAGACAGTCCACAAGGCCCTCAATAGTACGTTTATGAAACAAATCCCAATGACTGGTCACAGTTTTCAATAGAAATGACTAATCTAGGAGAGACAGCCAAATCATCAAGCTTTCTGCCATGGTATCACGTACAATGCCATCTGATTCCTTAAGGCTCTCAGATTCACAGGCTCACTGCATTGGCAGGATGCCTGTGTTTCCTACTTGGACATTTTCCTGGTACCTCTCTCCTGTTCTTCACAGGCTGCCCAGCTGGTAAATGGCCATATTGGCCATTTCCTCAGGCTGCTTGGCTCTTTGGATTTTCCAGCTGCCTCGACTTCCTGGACACTTACCTTTCTGGGCTACTGAGCTTCCACAGAGACCACCTGTTTGGAAACCCAGCATCCCAGCTGTCCTCACAAGCCAGACTGGAAATTGAAAGGTACAAGAGGAAACAGGCCAATGATTTAGTTGGTGGACCCAGCTAGTAGGGAGACAGGTGACTGCCCCACAAACAGGAAGGCAAGGTCCATGAAAACATTTTCAATTGTTTTCATTCATTGACCACTATTACATTTGGTTTTGTATACATGAATTTCCTGATGAGACTGAAGTTCTGTTTACCAGACTGGTGTCCTGGTTGCAGCTGGGATAGAGTTAATTTTCTTCCTAGTAGCTGGTATAGTGCTGTGGTTTGGATTTAGTATGAGAATAATGTTGGTAACACACTGATGTTTCAGTTGTTGCTAAGTAGTGCTTACACCAGTCAAGGACTTTTTAGCTTCCCATGCTCTGCCAGGTGCACAAGAAGCTGGGAGGGGGCACAGCCAGGACAGCTGACCCAGACTGGCCAAAGGGATATTCCATACCATATGATGTCATGCTCAGTATATAAACTGGGGGGGCGAGCTGGCCAGGGGGGAAGAGATTGCTGCTTGGGGACAGGCTGGGCATTGTTGGTGGGTGGTGAGCAATTGTGTCGTGTATCACTTGCTTTGTATATTATTATTGTATTATATTATTATTATTATTACTACTACTACTACTACTACTACTACTACTATTCTATTTCATTTTACTTCAATTATTAAACTGTTCTTATCTCAACCCACGAGTTTTTCTGACTTTCACCTTTCCAATTCTCTCCCCCACCCCACTGGGGTGGGATTGAGCGAGCGGCTGTGTGGTGCATAGTTGCTGGCTGGGGTTAAACCACGATGACTGGTAATAGTGCATTTGTACTCAGGTCATCCACAGAGATAGCCTTATATATAAAGCAGAAGTATCATTCACTCATGGAAAGAAAAACATGTTAGAAAGGAACTTGATTGAGTTTGCACAGCAATGTGATACTGTATTGGATTTGCATGGCAAGGTTTTGATAGTGGGGTGGCCACAGGGTTGGCTTGTGTGAGAAGATGCCAGAAGCTGCCCCCATGTCCAACAGAGCCAATGCCAGCCGGCTCCAAGACGGACCTGCCATAAGCAAAGCTGAGCCAATCAGCAACAGTGGTAGTGCCTCTGTGATAACATATTTAAGAAGGCAGAAAAAAATGCTATGCAACAGCAGCTGGAGGAGAGAGGAGTGAGAATGTGTGAGAGAAACAACTCTGCAGACACCAAAGTCAGGGAAGAAGGAGGGGGAGGAGGTGCCCCAGGCGCTGGAGCAGAGATTTCCCTGCAGCCCATGGTGAAGACCATGGTGAGGCAGGCTGTCCTTCTGCAGCCCATGGAGGGTAACACTGGAGCAGATATCCACCTGCAGCCTGTGGAGGATCCCACAGCAGAGTAGGTGGATGCACTTGAAGGAGTCTGTGACCCTGTGGAAAGCCCACGCTGGAGCAGGCTCATGGCAGGACCTGTGGACCTGTGGAGAGAGGAGCCCATGCTGGAGCAGGTTTGCTGGCAGGACATGTGACCCTGTTGGGGACCCACACTAGAGCAGTCTGTTCCTGAAGGGCTGCAACCCATGGAAGTGACCCACACTGGAGCAGTTTGTGGAGGACTGTCTCCTGTGGGGGGGGACTCCATGCTGGAGCAAGGGAAGAGAGCAAGGAGGAACAAGCAGCAGAGACAAGGTGTGATGAACTGACAGCAACCCCCACTCCCCACCCCCCTGCACCACTCATGAGGAGGAGGTAGAGATCAGGACTGAAGTTGAGCCCCGGAAGAAGGGAGGGGTAGGGGGAAGGTGTTTTAAGATTTGGTTTTATTTCTCATTATCCTATTCTGATTTGATTGATAATAAATTAAACTAATTTCACGAGTTGAGTCTGGTTTTTGCCCATGATGGTAACTGGTGAGTGATCTCTCCCTGCCTTTATCTTGACCCACTAGCTTTTCATTACATTTTCTCTCCCCTGTCCAGCTGAGGATGGTGAGTGATGGAGCGGCTTGGTGGGTACCTGGCATCCAGCCAGGGTCAACCCACCACAGATGCATTATGGCATTCTTTTCCTTTTACATGCTGAAGTTTGCACTATTCATCATTTTTTAACTTAAATCTAAATTAACTTATATCTAACAAGAAAAAAACTTTTGCAATATATTAGTTATTTGCAAAACTAAAGGGAATTTCCTCCTCCTCTGCATATTCTACTAGCAGTTTTGAAAATTTTAGCTCACCCATGCACATTTTTGACAGGATAACTAAGGAAGTAGATTATTATCCTCTGTATGGTCCTGTATTGATCAGTTATGGAACACTGAAAGCCAGGTTTCACAAATATTAGCTGACAGAGAACATAATAATTCCATCCTATCAAAACCAGCTTTGGTTTGATGCAAGGTTGGATCCTTCTGGCACATTTTTTAGTCCTGGTACTCTTTTTTTTTCCCTTCCAAGGCCTGCCAGCTCACCTCACTGTTGCATGAGTGTGCTCTCACAAGCTTCACATCACAATCCAAGTCCTTTTACCCAGAAAATTCTATTTTTGCTCTTTTAGGCTCCCATTCCAGTCCCGGGCTGCCCTTCACTCCTCTCTCACAGTCCCTCCCACCATTTCACTTGCAATCAGCTTTTTATTTAGTCTCTTTGGTGAATCATTTCAAGTACGTCCCTTACCCTCTCTTATACTCCACATTGCTTTGCTTTCCTGCTGCTGAAATTTGCCTCACCTAGTTCCAATCCGTCGTTTTTCTCATCCTTTTTCCCTGATTCCTTGGCTCAGTCCATTTCTCTAGGTATTCTGCTTCTCCACATGCTTTAACTATTCATGAAATTTGTATGCCCTGCATATTTATCTTCCTGCCCCATTTCATTAGTCCCTTCTCCCATATTCTGTCCAGTCCTCGTCTTCCCAGGATCCAGCATTAACCTTTTTAGCCAACTGCTGTCTGTCTCTGGGCACTTGATTCCAACTCAGGCTCTCCCGTCAGTTCCATTTCCATTCATTTTGCCTTTTCTAGGACAGACAACACACAGAAAGTTTCAAGATATAAGAAAATCCTGCAACAACTGTCTTTCTGTAACCAATTATTCCGCATATTCCTTTGGTCTTCTGACTCTTGAAGTAGCCCTTAGAGCCTCAATGTCTTGTGTTCTGCTACCAGTTCCTGAAACCAATGGCAAGTATTTGCAAACAATTCTGATTGCATATCAGAAGAGCAGCTTGCAAACCTGGAGGTCTTAGATTGTGAAGGACTACAGTAAATTTTCTGCTATAAACACTGAAAATGATAATGTTCTGAACTAAGCTTGGCCTGCACCACAGATCTCAAGAAAATCTTCAGAACAGGGCTGCTTAGAGTCATGATAGATACTGTCCGAAACAATTGTCTGTCTTATATTATGTCAGTTATATTTTCTAAGAAATCTGTCTTGCATATCAGTGTGTAGTTACTCAGATGGAAGGCAGCATACGGGAAGCAGAGAGAGGAAGACAGAACATAAACTAGGTTTAATGTTTAAATAGTTAAATCTTTTCCTCAACTGAAAAAAAGGAAATAAACTATGGCAAAATTCTTACAGCAAACACAAAACCATATTCTGTATCCAGTATTTCTTGCAGAAGCAGTTGAAGTCTGATGCTGAAGCAATAGCATTTTCTCCCATCCAATTTCTATGCAATTAAGGTTCCCGTCACACTTCCTAGGAGAAAGCACCAATATTTTCACATGGTTAACCACACTGCTTTTTGTAGTGAGAATGACAGAAGGTTGTATTAGGTATATGAAGGTGGATTTACACTTATTCGGATTGTATCTAATTTTCTTATATGCTACTTGCAGTAATATTTGCATTCAAAGAATCTACTTAGAAATTCTGAATTAATTAAAACACAAAACCAAGAAAAAGCTGTATCCAAAACCCCCATGGCACTTGTGCAAAATTACAGCAGTTGAATTCATTTTGTTTGCAAGTATCAGTAGTCAGGTGCCTTATGGTTCCACTGTTGTTCATTGAAATACTTGTCGCATACACTGGAGCTGTCTGCCTGATTTCAAAACATTTCTTCCAGAGTTCACAAATACTCTGTGTGTGACAGTGCAATTTGTAAATTGAATGTGTGTGTGTGTGTGTGTGTGCGCACGCATGAATTTCATAAAAGCTTCTCCCTGTGTCTCTTGACCAAAAATGTTTTTGAAAAATGACATGCAACCACTTAAAAAATATGGTACTGCTTATTTTATCTGAACATTTCACTTTCACAGTGTCACAAACACAAACTAATCTCCCAATGGATAAAAGATGTCTCCTAACTGTGAGATGTTTGAAGCTATTGCTGCAGTTCTGTGTATAGGCCTATATACTTCATATTTTCATAAAGGTCAAATATTCCCCACTACGTGTACTTGTTTAAAGCTGTACACATTTTATTTCATACATACATTTGGGAGCCTAATGGAAACACAGACTTGGAGGTGCAACATAGGCATGGAAACTGGTAGAAGATTTTTAGGTCTTGTTTTCAATATGACTTACTGTTAAAGCTGAAACATTTGCTGGACTTGTGTCGATTTTAACAAAATGTTTCTGGATCCAAAGCAGACTCTTTTTTTGCTTCCAGTGAGGAACAGAGGTGGAAAAAGAGATATTAAAAACTTGGCCTATTTGATACAGTTCCATTTCCTGAAAATGGTCAGAAAAGTTTGGAGTTTTGTTCTGATATAGAACACAAACAGATGTTTAAATCCTGAGAACTACAGAATAAAAACCAGCTTGCACAGTCACTTTCTTTTCTTTGGGAAACCGCAAATTTTTTTTTTTTGCCTTCACATCCTTTCATTTTCTCTTGTTATTTGTTAATCACACAAGAAGCTACTAAAAGAGTTGCTGACTACAGCTCAGAGTATTCATGTATACTACAGACAACACATTTAAGCAAACAGTTAATTTCAAAATTTAAATCAAAATGCATAAAGTAATGGTAAAAATGCATTGTCATGATTTGAGACAGCCTTTATCATTTCAAATTGTAATTAATTCTAATGAAGAACATCTGGCTTGATCAAATAATTTGAAATGGATTCAGGGGGTATCATTATTTTGAACTGGAGCTTAGTGCTAAAAATGACAAAATTATGAAATAGGTCATCTAAGTGACCCTGCACATGAGGTGGTCATTTGAGAAAATTTCCTAGTACAAAAATAAGTTCAGTACAAAAGGTTGAACAAAATCTAAAGCTTGTAGTCTAAACTCAGCTGAACATACACATTCATTCTCAATTCATCAGCTATACCATAAGCTTTCTCAAAATGACCGTTGTTGCACTTGAGTTAGTTTTAAAAAATATTATATGCACAAAACAGACAATGAAACCCCACACGTGGAAAAGCAGACTTTAGATTTGTGTTCATTGTCTGATCCTTCAGTTCCAAGTGTACTATCAATTCATGACCTTTGAGAAAGAAAGATTTATTAATAAATGCTTTCTGGTAATTTCCAAATCTAAATATTTTTTTTGAAGTTTGTGCTGGGTTTTTAGATCACAGGTTGTTTAGACCTCAGGACAAAAATGTTATCATAAACGCTGCCAATTTTAATGAAGATTATGGATTGAAATGTTTAGTTTGCTTTATCTGCATATACCTTGCCTTGTATTTCTATAGGCACATAGTAAAAATAACCTGAACATTGCAAATATTGAGGTTAGCTAATGGAAAGTCTTATCTGAGACAACGGACAATATTTAAATATTATGAGGTTGTGTGTTATGATAATGAAATGAAGCCAAAAGACAAACAGAGATACTGTTACGCTTACCTCCCTCTATCTCTGTGACAGGTTAGGGAGTGTCAGTAAAAGATGATCACTTCATGATCGTTAAGCACAGCCAAAAGCAGCAATCCAACATTATTGCTACTGAAGTTCTTCCTACTAATTATTACATAATATCATATGCAAGTTCCTAAACTTCAAACTCAAAAGTTATGGCAGTAGGCAAGCAGAATAAGGCAGTGAAGAAGTGAAGAGACTGGAAAGAGGTGGGTTACTGACAGAAGTCTTTTTCAGTAAGGGTCATCTTTTGTTAAAAAAGTTCCTACCTTTCAGACATTATATCCCTTCCTGAACAGACCCATACCAACTTTGCATCTTTCTCACCAGACTGAAACCAGGACACACATCCAAACCTTTATTCTCCCATAAAGATTTAGTGGTAACAGATTTCCAAAATGTTTTCAAAAGCAGTCATTGTTTTCAACACAGCATATTAGGTTCTCTCATGTGATGCATCATTAGTGTACAAAACGGGGAAAAAGTGAGGGAGTTTATAAGAGAATAAAAACACACAGTATAAATATCTGGTTTGGCATGTGAGAACCAGCTAACTGGGGAGGTCTGAAGAGAGTTCAGTCATCCACGAGTCTGATGTCCTTAATCCTTACCTCCTGTCATAGTACTGGAGGAGTCAATAACAAGACAACCTGAAATCAGAGGTATCAGTGGCAAACATCAGTGATGAACTCTTCAAGAGTAATGTCAGTAATAAACTAAGGAGGAATATAGGTACTATTACTTTGGACCAGAGATGCTGTCTGTCTAATCCAATATTATACTGCTAGTGGCACTAGGCAAAAACTCCATATGAGGTAGACATAAAGTTATATACTCTCACTATCAGCATGCCATTCTCACAAAATTGTGGGTGTCTTGTGACTGTCTTCTGCTCCTCAATGTGGGCCTTTAGTTTCCTTCTGATACTTAAATGAAAAGAAAAAAATAACAGCTTTCAAACTGTCATTCACATTCAATGGCTACATCTATAAATAAGCACAAATGTTAAAGGAAAAGCAAGGCATATCATATTCTCAGATTTTAAAGCTATTATTATGCAACAGGAAAAAAGTTATGCTACCACCCCTTTGCCAGACCTTGGAAATCATAGATTTGTAGCTTCAGAAAAACCATGCTGATTGTACTTTTCCCCTTGTCCCCTACCTTACACATAGCAGTTTTGAGATAAAGAGAATTCTTTGTGTCGTGCACCTGGGAATAGCTGTCTTTCAGTGGAATCACTCACCTCTCACTGACATCATCCAAGCGCAGGATGCATGAAGGAGGCAAGGTTTTTGCCAGTCTTTTTCAGCAAAGGACAGTTTCAGCTTGGGTGAACATTTTGTAGGTCTCTTATTACTGATATTAGAAGATTTTTCTGCAAGCCTTTCATTCTAATATAGTAATTCAGAAGTAATTATAAAACACAGAATGTCATCTTAAATGAGAAATCTACTAGTCAAGATATGAACAAAAAAACCCCTTAAAACCCAAGAACAAGAATAAAATAGGAAGAAATTATTTATAGCTTCTGTCGAAGCCACATTGCCTCTGATCGAAATCTGTCCCAGGGCAACTTTGCTTCAAAACTGTAATGAGTAAGAGTCCTGAGGCAGGCAGGAGCACAGTGGGGCAGGGAGCAGAGAAGAGCTGTACCATGGGTGCAGTGGTACTACAGCAGGATCTAACCCTAATGATGCTGCATTCAGTTTCAATTGCAGTGCTGTTATGATACCAGTGTATTTCTCATCACTACTTTAAATCTGGTAATAGCAGATCTTTACTTCTTAGCAAGACTTTCTGATTTCACAGCTCCCTGTTTCATTTATCACTTTTTTTCTATGACTCATCTTATGACTTGGAACAGAATTTTTAATTCTTTTTTTTCTATAAACCAGTTCTATTTACAGGCATTGATTGTGAAATTCTTGGTGACATCAGCAATCAAAGGGAAGTTGACAGAAAGAAGTCAGTTGGACAATAAAAGTCAATGAAACTTTTGTTGCTGGGAAGACAGGCAGCAGCATAGATTTGAATAATTTTAATAAAAATGTATTGGAATGTTTTACATAGAAGTCCATATAACTCATGGAGATTTAGGGATTTTTACTCTCTGTCCCCTCTGACTGTATTGCTTATGAACATATCCTCAGCATCATATGACATGGACAAATTCACACTACAGCTTTAATCTCACCTGTATATATATGATGATGTATCAGGTGAAAATTTATATATTGCAGCAGTGCTCTACAATACATACACACCTGCTTTCTGCTGGGACTGGGTGTAGCAAAAGGAGCCATTTTCTCCTGGGGGAATTCTCAGCTGATGACTTGCTGCTGAATTACACCACTTTAACAACAGACTGTAATACAAAGTGGATGCTTACAAATCTATCCCTGTAAAATTCTTTGGGTTTTTGTCTTTTGTTTTTCTGTTTCCCTTTATTTTACATCATAGACATGCTTTGGTAGTAGTTTCAATAAAGCCATAGTTTCATCTCATCTTATTGTGTTTTCCATACAAACGTCTCCATTTTCTTGGAATCACTACCACAATGTTCTTGTTATGAATCGGATTTTTAAAGCCACCTTTTAAGTATACATGTACAGTGCCTAGTGCATACCCTTATTCCATTAAACATGCATACTACGTATTTTTTCCATTGTAAATCAATATGTTAAAGAAGCCATTGTACTTTCTCCCATTTTCATTGCAAAGCTAAACTGAGAGTTAATGTTCCAAATCAACACAGACTATTAAAATAATCCTTAAGTGGACATAATAATAATAATAATACTGTAGTAAGAAAACAATACAGTAGCTCCTAGACTTGGAACTGAGAACATCCCCCATATCATCAGCTATGTATTTGCACTAATCAGGAAATTTTCATACAGAGTGCTAACTTCCTTACAGAAGAAATTTTGACAGTAAAGGTTTCTCAGGTCCAGGAAAGAATTGATCAAAACCAGAGTGAGAACGAGAGCTCTGTACTCACTCTCTGAATAGCCAATATTGCAGTGATTATGACGTTCATTTGGGACATGTTCAAATCCTTGCTCCATCAGCTCAAACTAGGATCCAGATGAGCCTCCTTGTCACTGTTATTCAGGTGTGGTTCTCTGCTTTAAAATTCCTGGTGTCATCCTAACATTGAATATGAATGTTCTGAGAAAAGGAGGAAGGAAAACCTAATTTTTTGTGCGTTGTTATGTTATGTAAGATAGAAGACAAGGCGTCTTGTGGGTACAATGACCATAGACATAGATTCCATTTGGAAGAATGTAATGGGATCGAGTCTGCTTCCAATAACCAGTGTTATAAACTTAAGCAATATCCAAGTCAACCGGTCCTGCATGGCCAAATTTCACCCTGAGTTACAACAGTGCAGCTGAACTGAATGCAGATATGTTACATTGATATCATTAAGTAAAGGTCTGACATATGCAGTAAAAATCTATATGTAAAAAATCCACTACACTGTGCAAACACCCATTTAATGAGCTTTTTTATGATGCCATTTCCATGGCATAATACTGTAAATTCCCTGTAGCATCAGTATTTTTTTTACCAGTTTAAGTTATCATCATACAAATCCCCCCAAAGTTGCAACAAATAAATAATCACTAAGGTTTTTTTTTTCCCAGTGTAGTCCAAGGGAGCTGATCACCATGTCTCTTTTCACAAGGTCAGGGTTGTGCAGGTAATACCCTAGAAAACATTTTTGAAATGCAATAAATATTGCCTTGTAAATATTCACAAACATTTTTTAGTTTTGCTTAATTTTGCCAATTACTGTCATAACAGAAATATTGCTAAAACATGATTTTCTAAGTACTTTATTGGAGTGATTATTGCAGAGAGTACAGATCTTCAAACCCATCCACATCCATCTTGATAAGCACATAAACAGAAGCTTACTAAATAGCCTATTTTGCCACACATTGTTAGACACATCTGAATAAGAAAGATTTTTGCCTTTTTTTTTCCTTTGCCAAGTCTGATATCCTAAATACCAAACTGGATATATGTAACCTTTGTAGATACAACACCTTGCTCTTTCATGATCTCATTTCTGACTTTTGCAAGATATTGACTTTATGTCATAATGCAATGATGAACCCCTTCTCTACATGGCTGGTTGTACCAGAAATTGGTCTAGTGTTTATGCAATGGCTTCTTTGTCCTGTCCTGAAAATTTATTTACAGCTGCACAGTTAAATCAACTCTATTCCTTCATCTTTTCCTCCCCTTACTGTAGACACAGAAGGAGAGTAGGATTGCGCATTCTCCTTTGAAGTTGTAACTACCACAACAAAGTCAGTAGCATTCTGTACCTCTGCTCTTTTGTGCTTTCTCTAGTAATTTATACCTTGGCATCTCTGCACATTCTGAAGATCATGTACAGGCTTTACAGAACTGAACATTTAAAAGCTGACAGAATAGATATAATAAGGTAGCAGATCCAGAGTAGAGGAAAATTAAATACTCCTGAGTTATCTTATTGAAATTTCAGTTCTTCTGAGTTTATAGTTGTAGGCAGGAGTGGAATTTCAAAAATGCAATTTCAGAGTACTTTTATGGAGTTCCTCGCTTGACTACTGAAAGCTGTAATCGTCACAATAAAATCCTGGGATGAGATGCCGGTATAGCATATTTTATGCCAGTGTAATAAGATATGTTCCACAAATAAACTCTACTAGAATCAGGCAGATTAATCCAGTCCTTCCTAATAGCATTTCAGGTATTCACAACAAACTCTGCATGTATCCAGTAATTTCTTTATGTGTCTTTAATAAACACCATATTTTATTATGAAGGGAGTGCAATATTTTATTCATTGGATTTTGATTCTACAGGATTATATGGGAAGACATTGATTCCGTAAGCAGAAAGAAACTACTTAATAACATGCAGCTGATGCTCTTTAGCTAAGTACATCACAAACAATGTTTCCCCCCTAGAGCTCTCTTCACTTCAGGATGCTGTGAAATAACTTATGGAAGTCTCAGACAGCTGGAAGTTCAAAACCTCACAGAAGGTGCTGAATGAATTGTTGGAGTAGGTTTCTTGACTGTAAGATGCACCTAGCAGGACCTGGGTTTCTTCTCTCTCTCTCACGGGGAAGAACACAATTTCAGCACTTAATAATCTAATTGTAACACTTCCTTTGAAGGTGATGGATTTGTGGAAGTAGATTTTTAAACAGTTATTTAAACAGAAGCTGGACCCCTTCAGACACAAAGAACTCTCGCATTTCAGTAGAAAAGGGCAAAGAGGACATGCATAATTAGACAGGAAAATCAAGATTAATGAGTATGACAAAATCTATCCCAGTCTATAAGGCTTGTGTTTCTTTCCCACTATCTTTCTTTAAGACAGACACTTCTGGTCATCACCAGCCGTTAAAAGATATTACTGTTACTAGAAATCTGCATGCTTTACATGACTTAATAAGGTAGGAGAGATGAGTACAGAGCAAGAATGTACTCATTTTATCTTCCTATAGTGTTTGAAAGGTCTCAACTTTTCCAGAATAGTTACAAAACCATGCAAGCAAAGAGGGATGCTGTAGATCAGTGAGTGTTCTTTGGACTTAGATCAAAGACTTTGAACGTGGACGTGTTAAAATATGCATTGTTTGAATGTACATGGCTTGCCAGAATAGTTGCCTTGACCACTTTTGTTTTCAAAATTCACAGTTGGAGGATTTGGACGGTATATGTTTTTCACTTTTTTTCTAGGATGTTAATAAAAAGACTGAATGGCAGTGAGCCAAGACAAATAACCTGCATTAACCCATGAGGAAAACAAAATTCATTTGATTCAGAAGATTTTCAATTACCCATACTTTTTGACATGCATAACTTAGCCTGTTCATTTAGTACATATCACATTGATTTCGTATAGTATTAATTTAAACATGAATCACAGAGCTACAAAGCCACATATCTCTCAGGAGATTCTTTTACCAATGTAATTTTCTTTGTCACAGTAGGTTTTAAGTTAAATTCTTAAATAAACTATACTTGAACAAAGTTAATTGATAATAATGTTATCATTTTATCACTCTTTTGTATTTAGATAAGGGACTCCTGCACAACCCCATAGGAGAATGTGTCCAGAAGTGATATCAGAGGCACTGACCTATTGATATTTGAATCTTGCTGTTTTTCCCTATCAATATTGACATAGTATTTTTTCCAATCTTCTCTAGCTGTTCTTTCATCCTGAGACTGGTTAAAAAGTAAAAGCAGTGACTCAGGGGACTCCTTAGCAAACTTTTGAAAAACTTCTGAATGATTTTTTTTTTTTTTTTTTTAAGTTTAAGCACATTTCAGCATAGGAGATGATAGATGATGATTAAATTTCTCCACAGTTATTGCTGAATTGAAGCATGTTTTAACTTCGCAGCAGGACATGTATAATATTGGAAGAATTGGGATTTTTTTTTTTATATGAAGTTCCTTAGTTAGAGTCCAATTTTTGCAAATAAATGTGACTGGCTCAGCCCGTCAACACATTATCCTATTTCCTAAAAATAGGTTCTTCTCCAGCAATATTTAGGAAGTCTTTACCAAATCAGTAGCACTTGTTGTTCTATAAACACTAAGTGTATTTTTGTCTAAGAAAAGGAAAAAAGACAAATCAAAGAAGGAGAAAGCCTCTCTTGATATGAATTATGGTATTCCAAAGAATAACGGTATTCCAAAGAAATTCCAAATAACAGCTGTCTAGTTAGCTAATGGCCTGAAGTCTCACTTCAGTTCAACATAAGATCCACTCCTCTGAAGCTCTGCTCACTCCTCCAGTGAGCATCCCAGGTAGTGAGGCAGGTTTCTGCTGCTGGTCTGTTGCAGCCTAGATGCCCACCATAGAGTGCACAATCTTGCATTGGCGATCCCAAAGGAAAATGGAGCCCTTGGGCAGGTCCGGGAGGCTCTGGCTGACCTTTTCTGTCTGCTGCGACTGAATCTCTGCTTTCACTCACAGCTCAAATTATTCTGCTAGTAAGTTTAAGGCAGCTCACTCACTCCATGGTGTATTCTTCACAGTACCTGTGGCTTTATTATAAGCATAGTGATAAGCACCATTTATATAGTCAAACCTGTTTCCAAGTGAATAAGTAAATCTCAGTAGGCAGAACTATAGGTAAACATAACTGTAATGTATGGAAGTGAAGTCAGCTAGAGGTGATCTTTGTGCCTTAGAGACAGAACAGGATTCAATTCTTTTCACTTTTAAAACCAATTTTTTGTCTGGATTTCTTTCACCTGGAGCAAAATCTACATTTTGCATTCCTGAATTAGACTGAGAAGTTCTCTGGTATCAGAAATTTGGTGGCCATGAGCATGTTTATAAATTATGATCAGTGTCTTTCTTACGTTTTGCTCAGGCTATAGACAGATATATTATTGCATCGCAACGATTTATCTTGACAGTCTTATCCTACAGTAATACAAAGTAATGTTTACTGTCTTTCAGGGGAGAAATATGAGAGCAAATTCATGTGCTTATCACCTTAATTTTACTAAATATGTTAAGTTTCTAAACTCTCTAATATTCACTACACAGTGGAAGGGGTGGGAGGTTTCCCAGCTCATCTCATACTTGTAATTATTTTTTAAATTTTTTTCCAAGCTTTCCAAATATATTTGGAAAACCTAAATATTTACCTCAAACATATACATTTCCGTATAGATTTCAGTAATGATGTATGAAGAAGTAATGTCTCCATACTAGTTTTATCCAATATGCTCCAGTGCATTTTTATTCCTCTGAGATCCAGTTCTCATATGTTCCTCTCCTGTCAGTTTTGTTAATTTAGACCATAATTTAATAAAAAAGAAAAGAGCATTTAAGGATAGGAACACCTTCAGTGACTACAGCTAATTACAAAATGCATATATTTCAGGATATTAACCTGAAAATCAACCCAAAACAAAAAATAAATCATATGGCTTCAAACAGCTGAATAGTCACAGTGTAAACACTGACAGCTTCTCATGCGTTTTTTTCTCAGATACTGAAAAAGTAGTGTCATAAAGGAAATCTGACTTTAATCACATTATCCAGCTAGATTTCATTAACACAAGCTAAACACAGAATCTTTTCAGACACAATGTTAATGATAGTATTTTTCCACAGAACAATTTTAGCATCTACTGTGAAGAGAATGCTATAATGTATATTCTCACTGTCATCCTCGCAGCTCCCATCTACTCACTGCCTATAGAGTCTCTTGCTCCCACCAAAACACATTGCTCTACAATGTAAAACTAATGTGTGCAGAAAAAATATTTCCTACACAATGTGATACATTGGACCTGTTATCTACCTTACACTTAAACTATGTTCTTTACCAGAACTATAGACTGTCTCCCCAGTAAAACACAATACCAGTGATCAGGTTTCCTAACAATAGCACAGAAAATTCTAAGATATAGAGATATTTTCCACATGGAAGTGATTTTTAAATTTTTTTTAGAGACAGCACATGTTATGTAAGGCCTCAGAATTTATGACATCTGCTACTAATGCAGCATATGTTGTACTAGGACTGCTTGAGGAGGTGTTACATTAGCATCATAATGTTTACTGATTAATAGCAATACATTATGCCTGCTTACTTGCCCTTGCTCACCCTCACAGGAATTCTGTCAGAGATGTCTACAGTGATTCTACTGTTGCACAAGTTACTGCGCTAATTGGGCCATACTTAGCTGTTGTATCAACTCCTGAAATGCCGTGCTGTATGAGATCATTATTATATGGTAGGTATGATACATACGGTCTATGCAAACCTTGCAAAAGTGTTTATTAATAAGACAACGTGGATGATACCACATGTCAGGTTTAAAAGAACCTTACTATCCACCCAAGTAGTTTCCAGAATGCCATTTTGACAAAACACCAGCAGATACTGTATTTTCTCACAACACACACTGAGCTGTAGGAAGGAAAGTATTTAAGAAGAAAATTGAGAGGTATTATGGGCAGCTTAAGAACAAAAAACAAAGAAGAACGAGGGAAAAAAGCTAAGAGACAGAGACAGAAAATAGTAGAAAGGCAAGAGTGAAGTGAAAGAACATGAAGAAAGGAAACAGCTCCATGTTGGAGACTCAAGTGAAAAGAACCAAGCTGAAGTACTAGGATAAACAAATTGAAATCAAACATCAAAGACAAAAACTTAGGAAAGTATGCTGAGAAAACAAGTAGGCTGACAGTGAAAAACATAATCACTAGATGGAGAGCTACATCATGCTATGGCATAAGTGGACTTGAGAAGGTTTGAATAGCATTGAGAGAAGAAAGGGAGTTTTAATTCTGAGTTCACATATAGCTATCCCCATTACTAAAATACTGCCTGTTATCTAACACAAATGTGTAGTACAGGCAGGAGCATATGCATCAAACTTCAGTGGAGCATGAATAAAATAAAAGTGATTGCAGCCATTGTAATCTTACTACCACTTTATTTTCTTCAGCTCTTGGGTGAGAGAGCAGAATTACTGTGTATGTTATTTTAGTGGCTACACTCATCCTGCTATGTCACTACATTCTCATTGTTTAAAGCAGCTTTATGATGAGTGACATATTTATAGTGTTACCCACATTAAGGTTTTTATTAAGTGGCACACTAACATAGCAAGAAAAATCCATATCAAATGAACTTCCATTTTTAATGGTTTATTGCATCTGCTCTAATTTCTGACTGCTATTTCGTTTAACAGGAGACTGAGATTCTTGAAATCTTTTGTGAAATGAACACCTTACCAGAGAGATTGCTCCTTGAACTGAACCCACCTGGAATAAATTCTATCATGCTCTGCCCTTCATACCTATAAACCTGGAGACTGAATACCCCTTTGTATGTCTGATTCTTGTTCCTGCATTACAAGTATTTTTCGTTTTCTGATTATTCCCTCACTCCTCCCAAGCACTGACTTTTGTACTATCCCATTTCCATGATCTGTGCTGGTGAACTGATCTGTTTTCAGGTAAGTGCAGTATTAGTGCAGATACTGTTCCTTCACAGGTGCTTTTTCTCCCCAGCTGCTGCAGACTTGCACACATATTCCAGAATGTTCCAGCATCCTGGAAAGCCAGATATACTAAACATCCATATGGTTGCAACCAAACTAATATTGTCGTTACTTAGATGTGACACTGTTTTTTTTAGAATCTGTCCTTGAGGTCCTTAGTGTGTTACTCGCTTGAACTGGTTCATGAGTTACAGTGGAAGAGCCCTGAACTGTTCTGTGTAGTGGGTGGCAGAGCAGAAGCCACTGGAGCACACACAGTCTTATGAGTTCCTCATTCACCAACCAGCAATTCTCGTGCACAACAGTATGGAAACAAAGAAGGATCTCATCACCATCCAAACAAATGAAGTCCAGTCATATCACCTGTACATGTGGGAGTGCACGCTCATAGAATTGCTGGAAAATTTCATCTGCCTCCCAAACTAGGACAGACAAACCCAAATCCAAATAAAATGGGTGTTATTTATCACTAAAATATTGACAAGGTGGATTGCCATAAATGCACATGTAACCAGTATGGTGCTAACCAATGAAGTACCTAACAGTGAAAGTTTGCACTTCAGCTGAGCACTGCAGTTTATTCTAATGTGGCAAAGTTGGCTGAAATAGTAGCTAGCATTGAGATAATGCAGACTTGAAGCACCTTGAGGAATTTTATGGTGTACGTGTGCGATATTTTTCTGAAACAAAGCACCAAAAAACCCACATCAATTGCAGAGGTTACCTATACTTCATAGCTGTGCAATAATTAGGTAAGATCTGTTTCCACAGAAAGAGTGTTACTAATGGTCTTGTGCATCCTACCTATGGGAGCAGAACTCCTGAGTGAACTATCCCTTGAACTATTCCATGATTTTTTTTCTCAGAAGGAAGTAGCTAGTTCAGGAAAGCCTGGGTCTTAACTAACATGTATGCAAAGCAGATGACCAGGAGACTAGGTCTGGGAATGAATCCAGAACTAGAACATTTAGCAGAGTATGGGTGCACCTAAAAAGATGTCTGTGCCTTCCTCGAATCCTCTGTGCTTCTTTTCAATTAAACTATGCCCTGGCAATCCACAATCACGCAGAAGAAGGTTTAATGAAACAGTTGGCAGTTGCAGGATGGTGGTAGGCTGAGCACTTGGCAAGCTGAAAGCAAGGTAGCACTGCTTACAACACTATTTGTATGCCAGTGTGGTCAACACCATCTGTACTACTGTGACCTGCTGTGCCCAGCACAATATCTGGGTCAGAATTTTCACCAAAAGTGAGAAAACCCTCAATCTCTTCCAGTTTAGACACATCGTGCAGACAACTAGAAAATTTACCTGTCATTTCTGGGGCAGATACAAGCAAGCTTCTGACTGAATGTCCACCGCCAGTACAATGGAAGTGGTATAAGAGGGAATTTGTTATAGTGTTACTGCCATAATTTTTACATTCTGATAAAAACAAAATCAATGCTCTCCCTTTTCCCTCTCTGCAATTATTGTGCTTAAAAGGCAGCACAAAATAAGACCTTTGGTAATCAAAACACAAACTGCTAGTCTTTTAAGATGTCAGGCCCTATTTGCAAGAGTATATAAAGGTGAATTCATATACTACCAAATCTTGTTCAAATCCTATCTAAATTTCCCTGCAGTTTAAGCTAATGGGGGAAATTATTCATTGATATGTTTCACTTTGATGGTATCATACATCAAAACCTCACTAATCTGCATTCCATTTACTTGTGCATTGTATAAGCAGCCCAAAACTCCCTTCAGTTTCTTCCAGTCTCTCCTTTAAAGACTGAATATAGAAAATTGCAAGTAATTGTTGTAATGAAAAGACTTCTTTTCTCAGGCTGTGTTCCAGTATGCATATGAACACTACCATACTCACTTCTGGAACACCCCAGAAAAGAGATGTGGATGACAATGAGGAAGAATGACAGGTTATGCTCACCTGTGTGTTTCCCAGTATGATCCCTTCTTTCTGTAGGTGTTCTCTTGATTGTAAACTTCTTGGGGCAGAAATCATCATTACATCAGGTGTTTTGCTAGCACTTAACTAAAGAAAAACAATATCACAGATAATTATAGCCAAACTACAACTGTTCAAATGAATTAATGAAACATTTGTGGATTAACTATTCTCTGGTTTTCATCATTTATTTACTTCGATGTTAATTTGCAAAATTCTTTAATTCACCATAGCTGTCCCTATCATTAATGCAAATTAACAAGGTTCTACTGTAATGCAGATATTATTATCTTCCCTTGCATAAATGCACACAGTTCTCTAATAAAAACATGCCGTATTTTTTAAAATCAGATTACCAGGTATAATGGAAACAGAAAATATGAACAAAGTACTCAGCTGTTTAGATAAAAGCTAGGAGTATGGAGAATGACAGAGGTCATTCTTTTTATATTCAAAAAAAATTAGTCAAATGAAAAAGAGAAATTTTAATGAGAAGGCAGGAGTAAATGTTGTCTTTTAGAAGCGCTGCGTTCATATGTATCCATTGAGGACTAGATATTCTATGATTCCATGATTAACAAACCACCAGCCCACTTGTAGACAGATTATACAGTTGTATGTTACATACAGTAAGTTAAATTGTAGAAATGAAAAACAGAAACCTAAATAAACACCACTGTATAACTTTTAATATAAAATATATCATTTTTCCTCCTTATCAGTCTAGTTGCTCTTTTCTTATACATGATTTTTTTATTCATTGATGACAAAGATTACTGTATAGTTACTCAATAACAGCATTTTAAAATAAGAATAAGAAGTATCCTAAGACAAAATTCTACATTCACAGTAGAAATGGAAGAGGAATTCTACATTCGCAATAGAAATGTAAGAAATATTAAGATGGGTATTCAAAATATTAATAAGCGATTCTCCTTTTTTTGTCCTTTTGTTTTTATGTTCAGTAGTTTTCATTTTCAGTGTGTTCCTGAATTTTGGACTTATGCATAGCTTAATAGATGATTTTGCTTTTATATACAAATGTCATGTCACAACATTTAGAAAGTACACAATTTTCTAAATGAAAAGTGGTATCAAGCTCACCCATTCTCTCTTTCATTTATATTGGCTTGACTTTTGATGTATTTTCTAGTATTTGGGAGGAAAAAAAAGGAGTTGTAAAGTCTTACCATTTTCACAGTTGGACTTGTTACACTACCACTCCCATCAAGATTAACCGAAGAGAACTGCAACACATCTGTCCCTTAAGAAATTTCCCTCATCAGGTGTCTTCTACTGTCACGTTAGCTCATGTTCAAGTTCATGCTCAAGCCCAAATCTCCCAGTTGTCCAGAATGACTGCTTGTTGGCTCACACTTTTGCTCAACTGCAGAACAAAGTGACTGGATCCTCAAACAGATATGCTGTCAAGGGACAGCAGCAGGTGCTGGCTCGTGTTCAAGTCCCAACCCTATAGGCTGTCTGGATGCAACAAGCAGCTGAATAGCGCAACATGACTTGCCCATTCTCCCTCAGACTTGGCCAACCTGTATTAGCTGTATCTTGCTTTTGCTACTTTTCCAGATGGTGTGTGACATGCCAGCAGCATCTGGATTTCCTTATTCATTTTTTAGACTGTTTCTGAAAAAAATGAGCTCATTCACCTTGTTGAAGCTTTTTGCCATCTTTTACCTCTCTGATCCTTAGTCTTCACATTTCTCTTCCACAGCTGTATGGCAGCACAGTCATCCCCCTAATGAGGAAGAACGGCAGGGTGCTGTAGCCAGACAAGGAAGACTCTATAAGCAACATAAAATAGTTCCCAGAGGGAGATGGTAAGTGCTTGTGAAAGAGGAGGGAAGGGGGAGGAATAAAATGGAAAAGAACTGTGACACAAAAGATAAACACTATTTTTAGAATGAAAAAATGGAATTTTCCAGGATAAACCTGATCCCAGAAAATGAGAGAGCCCCCTCACCGCAGGACATACTTAGCACAAAATGGAGGGGAGGCAGGAGGCTGAAGAAAAGTGGAGGAACCACTGGTTGAATGAAAAGAAGGAGAGGAAAGAAAGGAGTGATTGACCATGGAAGAAAAATGGGAGGATATGAATAAGGAAACTGCAGTGCGGGATGGTGTTTGTAGCCATGGAAGTCAAGCCTACAGAGTTGGGGCTTATGTGTATGATGCACCTTGATGCAAGTTTATGTATACTCACATAAACTCTCTTTCCTCTTTTCCTCTTCCTGGCTGCAGAAAGGACAGGCCAGGTGGGTCTACAGTAATGCATTATGTACTCTGTATATGCACTTACAAAGTTGTGCAGAGTTGCTCACCAGATGTAGGATGTACTGATAGCTGTATATATCTTTACAGCCATAGATCATTTCAGGTGAACATCATTATACAAATGTGATTTGTGGCCCTGAATAGCCAGGGAAAACATTACAAGTGAATCCTCTTTTGCCATCTAATCGGGGATACTGGATATGTGTGATGATGTCACATACCTGGATGCCGATGATCCAGATATGAGCTATAGCTGTCTGCCTGCTAGAAAGACCTGTCAAAGTGTGAATCAAAGCTAGCTAGCTGGCTGATGAGATGGTATTTGGCTCAGAAAGTTGGGGTTAGCTCAGACCTACATTGTCAATACAACCTAAGGCACTGGGGTGATTTCAGGCCCGAAAATGGCTGCTTATCCTAGCAGCAACCTTTAACTAAGAATTTTATCTTTTGTATGAGAAGTGAGGAAGTTGAGTGATAATGGAGTAGAAGTAGAGATGCCTCATGTAGTAAAATAATTTTGGCGTGTAACGCAATGATCTGGGTTGAGGTAAAGCCTGCAGAAATAAGTTGTACAAAAGCTAACTTCTATCTCCTGGAGAAAAAATGTAATAGTAGAAGAGACAAATTTTTACTGGAAGACAAAAAAAGTTTTTGATCTTAGTTCAGTGCAGAAAAAAACTCTGAGATGCTGTCCCATACTAGATAGGACCTAAGGACTTTAATGTCTGGTGACAGGAAAGTACCACATAACAGCAAGCTTGTAAAGGCAACACCAAAAGGATGCAAGCCTGAAGCTTCTACAACAGAATAAGCACACACATCAGCCTATGTAAATAGATACCACATGACTGGTATGTTATCCAGTGCTGTGTTGAATGGGGATGGACTACACTAGCAATAGCAATCATGGGAATTAGAAAGGAGTGTGATATATATAAAAAAAAAAAAGCAAGCAGGTGGGAGGTCAAATGATTTATCTATTTATTGAAAGGGATGTGGTCCTTTGCCAGAAAGTTTCCACAAATGACAAACAGTGAAAGATATTTTGTGGGATAGATAACACTAGTTATGAAGGAGTCAAAGATAGGAAATTCTTTTTGACAGTGAAAAAAAATATGACTATATGTCAGTTAGTGTTTTCCCAAATTTTAGGAGCACTTAGAACTTAAATCTGAATGTTATGACTTGAGTCCATCTCTGCCATCTGAAGACCTAAGAGCTGAATTTTTCTGCTCTGAAATGTTTTCTGAAACACTTTAGAGGAAAAGAGAGAATCTCCTATCCTACGAAAGAAGATGTTCAAATAAAACTGTAATATTTCTAATCTGATTTATTTTAAATAAAAAAAAAAATTGTATACAATCTCTCCCTATATGAACAGCTTCCAGAGACGATTGACTTTTACCTAGAAAATTTACTTATGTTTTTATATTTTCTTTCCATTTGCCATTTCATTTTTAAAATGTTTCATTGTCTTCTTCTTTTCACTTTTCTTATCCTTCATGAGATAAGCACAAAATTTAAATTTCATTTAAAAAAGAATCAGTGTTAGAGTGGCAAGGACCCCTAACATGCAGCTCACAAATGAAGGTAAAGAGGTGAAAGGGTATTACTTTTCTCCAAATTTATGGTTGTTACTTGTGTGTACCTTGTAGAGCTTCTCAGTGGATGTCAATCAGCAGCCTGTTATTGGTGTAAGTGAAGCTGCACTAATTTACACCCACAGAGAATCAACTTCACAATGTGTTAAATGTACTAGATTGGGAATGAATGTGGTATTAGATTTGAATTCCAAATGAGTGCAGCACCAATTTTTTCTTTCTTATCTGACAATTGGAAAGTTGGAGACATTGTATGTGAAAAAGAATAATGTTACACTTATTTTGAGCAGTTGACAGACATGGCTGGAAGTCTGATATGATTAATACCTCAATAATAGGGCTTCAGTAAGTTAGTCCCAAAAGATTCCCAAACTAGAGAGAGTGCCAAGATACTGATAATAGTTAAGTGACTTTTATTAGATAACAAATTCCATTTTTAGCTCTGTTTTACCAAGGAGCTTTCATAATACATTAAAACCAAAAGAATTAAGGAGGTCTCTTACACACAAGTGTGTGCAGAGGAACTGGTTGCAAGGGCTTGCGACTTCCATTTCTGACCAGAAATAGTCTGAGGTACCTACAAATTCATCTTCATATTCATTTCCTTACAAACACCTTGAGACTTTTTCCTTGAGATAAGTATTCAGATACGTATTTTTTTTGTCTTTCTTTTCTAGGGCACCTGCAGAGGTGCTGCAACACACCCAGTAGGGAAAAGCAAAATATTAAGTTTAAATGCACAGAAGCTCAGCTGCAAAGTAGGGCCAAAAAACATCATAAAGTCCTGCGTCTTGTGTTTCCTTTCATGCCTGAAGCAGGAACATTCAGGACCCTTTCCTTACCCTCACTGAACTTAAGAACAAGGTGTCTCTTTATACTGATAGAAATTCAAAACTTGTAGAAAGGGCTTGGCTATGGATTCCTCCTTTCTGCATCAGCCAGCAAATGGAGAGCAGCCTACCTTACACAGCAGTATCATTTCAGGAATTATCCTTATCCAGAGAATATAGTTCCAGGAATAACTAATTATTGGAAATGTTATTTATTACTTGTTTTACAGCAGCATTATGGATAGGTGTGTTGGCTGAGCAGATAAGCAAATTTGCTGTAGATCCAGAGATGAGAGTTCGTCTTGCTCTGGCATTGTGCCAAAGACCACCAGCAGGCAGCTCCACCATGAGAGGCTATCTGGTTATTCACACTGGAGACTCAGAGGCAGTAGCACAGGTGCTGAACACTCAAATTTTTTATGAGGCTTTGCTTTGTAACCTGGTATACCTTTACCAGATGGGTTATCCAGGCTCATAAGTGCATAAAACGGAGAGGTTCTGGTTGCGATAAGAATCTTATTGAACTGGGCACTGTGCATGCATGTTATTAGAAACAGTCCCTGTCCAAGAAAGCTTTAGTCTAATTAGAGAAAAAAGGGAGAAGAAGGAAGCATTTCATAGGACTTGTGAGAAACTGAATGAAAAAAAAAGCATTTAGGGGAAAATAAAGGTGTTGAAGTGAAGGCAAGTAATCTCATGGCAACAGGCAGTGACAGAGTGCAGCAGCACTTTGAACACTGTACTCGGTGAGCCGCAGACAGTGAACCCCTGCAGGGATGTGGAGAGGGAGAGATGTGGTCACAAGGGCAGGCTAAGGTGCTTTTCAGTGTAGGGCCTGTTATGGATGGGAGAGGGATGAGTAGGATGATCCAGTGGTAAAGGTGGAATATAATGAGATTTAGGCTAAATGAGAGATTGAGCTATGTATGAACAAAAATTAAATTATAGATATGGAGGTGTTAAGGAATAAGCTTTATAACAAATGGGGCAATGTTAAAAACTATCAATCCCAAACTGTAGTCTGGAATAAAGGGAAGAAAAATATGTCAGCCAGTATGGAAGGGGAAATGAAGACCGTGAGTTTACATTAGATATATTTAGATCAAACTGGAAAAAGCAGAAATCTGCTCTACTGCTTTAGAAGTAGTGCTGAAATATGTTGATTGTCCTTTTAAATTATTTTCATTCAGAAGTTAATTGTTATAAATGATACTTTTGCTAGAAAGTGGATTAATCTACCTAATAATTGTGTACTTTCCTATTCATCTTCCTACTTTGAGAGGACTTATTCTGCTTTCTGTGTCTCTGAGCAATAATTTAGTTTGAAGGCTATCTCCAAAGCATGCTACTGGCTGCTGTTCATTATCTGCTGGTGAAAAGAGCATGAGGATATAATCTCCAGAGTTACGTTTAAATTGTCTTAAAATGGCAAAAGCGATCAGATATGACAAAGTGGTGATTTTACACTTTAAAAGTATGAAAACGCAGCTTACTCACATTTTGACTGCAGTTTGAAATATTCCACCTCTTTTTATCCTGAGTTTCACTTAAGCCTTGGATTTGAGCTGATAAATCAATGCTAGCATACATTCCCCCACTAGTGCTTTTAATGGTCACTCTCTTTGAAAGTTAAACATTCTAGTAAATTGCTCAAACACAGTCTTGAAAGGTTAAACACAGCTTTGAAGTCCTTCTCATGTTAGGCAAGGTTGTCATAAGCTTTCAGCATAATTGTAAAAAGGCCAAAGCCTTGAAACTAGAAATGCGTTATAATAACCAATTTCATTGCTATAGTCATGGTAATCATTATGATGATTCAAATATCCACCATTGTGTTCATGCAGATTTTCAATTCCTGCATGCATTATTTTTCAAGTCTTGTGGGCTATCTCATTTTCAAAGTTTCAGAAATATTCTTAGCTACAGAACAGATGAACAAACAGCAGACTGTCAGCAGATCCTGTCTGTTTACTCGCTGTGAGTCGCAACATCTTCCTCTCACGATCAAATGCCTTCTTTCTTAATGCTGAGTTAAATCAAATGAGTATGAGCTGAATATTTAATGTATATAGACTACCTGAGAAAATCTTTGTTTTGATCTTACTCCTGTTAATAGATGCAACGATAGAACTTATTAAAACACAGAATGTGAATGTAATAGGACATGTATATTTATAGGAGCTCTCCCATTGTTTTCTCAACACACTGCTCAGCCTATATACATTACCTATCTCTTCCGAAAATGCCAGTTGCCCCAAACTCTTTGATATCCATTGACAGCAACTGCTAGTAAAACAATTCACCCAGTGATCATGAAGTCAGTTCACACAGCCACTAGCAATAACACTGAGCCCTGCTTCCCTACTCCGTAAAACATTTGCCAGCCTAATATTCAGTTCTCAGATATTTCACACGCTTCTATGCCTCCTGCCTCCTCTCATGACAAACAGCAAACTCCTGACATCTGTTACTGAATCCTTTTCAGAAGTGTAGTGCTCCAAAGGGAGACTTGCTGTCATGGATCGGACAGAAATCTGGGAGGCAGGAGTTCCTCACATCTAATTTTGACATTAATTTGTATTTTCCTTATGTTTGTCTGTGAGTATCTCAGTTTACCACAACTTACTGGTAAATAGTTGTGGCCTTGAAAATGTGTTAGTACCAAAAAAGGGAGCTGTCCTTAAAAGCAAAGCAGAAAGAGCTCAAGGCATCTCCTGCAGTGAGGCTACCACTCACCAGGTCACAAGAGCACTACTTGAAACACTCAAACTGCTCTAAAAATTGTAAGTGCCACCTACAGTACTTTGCTGTTAGGCTAAAAACACACCACAATAAATGGTGAAACAAATGTTGTTTGTCAATTTATCAGGATTAGGGGACCATTTAGTTTTCACTCATGAGAGTACTAATAATCATATTGACTCAGAAAATTATAGTTAAATGGAAGACATATTTAGAAATAATGTATGTAATTTCTGCATTGTGTATTTCAAATCCACAGAGAAGAACTACTAAATGAGGCAGTGAGCACCAACAATGGGATATTGTACAATTAGAGAGCTCAGAGACTACTTCAAATAGACTTGATATACTGAGTTACTCACTTGCAAGATTAAACAAAAGGTACAAGAGAGGAAGTATAGCTATCACAAGACGATCACTTACACAGGTGAAATAGAGAACGCCACAGCGACAGCAATGGTCGAAACCCCACAGGAGAGTGAAAAACGATATATGTGACACCTCTACTTTCTGGAATAGCTTTATTATTACTATGTCATAGAAGAACTATCCAGTGGAAAAAAAAGTTATGCAGTTGTGCAGGGTAGCAATCTAGCTCATTGCTCCTGTTCAGCAGCCTGGTTTATATGAATTAAAAATCACTGAGCTGCTTTGTGACTGAGAAATAGCATTCTTCATACATTATGATCTAATAATTGAGCACATAATGAAAACAGACTGTCATACCTTGCGACAATCCAAAGGAATTCTGGCAAAAAAAATGAAAATTATCAACTACAACAAAAATAAGAATATGCTTTTGTGAGTTAATGTCTTTCAAATCTGAGTATTTTACAAAGTAGCAGACCTCAGGAAAGGTAGCAAAATGTTTCAGTTTTGGCTTTTGTCCTCCATATTCTGCTAAGTTGTTCTCTTTATTTGTTGCCATTTTTATTCAAGGAGAAGCAGATAAAAAATAATACTTTATCCTATGTACCAGTAATTCATGATACAGTTTCAGCATCAGGTTCTCTAAAGCTTCATGTTTCACTCTATAAACAAACAAATTCAATGGTGTGTCCTTGCCTTCAGATCCACTGTAGGCTTCCTGTATCCACCTGTATTTAACACCATTAAAAAATGTATATTTCCCTCACACATAATAGCGGGACCTTTGCAACAACATGCCCAGTGAATTTCTCAGTCTCTTGCTTTTCTCTCTATCTCTTCATAAAGAAGGTTTCTCTCCGTTTAGAATAGGATTGTTACTGAAGGAGAATTTTCAAAAACAACCAGAACAGGCCAAAACCCTTTTTTCGTGAAGCCATATGTAAAACCTCTCTGGATTGTCACTGAATTGCGATTAGCTTTTTTTTTTTTTTTTAAATTTTTTTATATAGGATATAAAATTGGGGTATTTTATACTTTGTAGTGTTCGTATCACTTTGGATTGTACAAGGTGATAAGGAGAACAGGATTGTTATCACCTACTGCTACTTGGCAGATTTAGTGCTCTGAATTGTCAAGATTTCCTGGTAGCGATTTATTACCAGTGCTTTCTCTTTAGAGTTAATGTGGCTTCCACACATGGAACATAGTAAACACAATTTACTTCTATTAAAATGCACATTAAATTAAATCCAACCCTTAAAGTCTACCTAGGTAACAAAAACTCTCTTCTTCCCTTATAATGTACCTGATATATTTTGTCTTAACACAATAAAAGCATATCGAGATCTGGCTTATCCTGTAATTATGTACATTAATCATTACAAATTGTCTCTGACAGCAAAAAGATATAAACCAACTCCCCTTGAAAATCACCAGTATTTTCACTAAAATGTTTAAAATTCAAGTAGGGAAGTAAGTATTGAAACTATGTAACTTGCCCTCAATATTTTAATTAATAGCCAGCAAGAATTAATTCTTGATTTATCTAAGTAAAGTACATGAAAACAGGCTTAGAACACAGGAAAGTTTTAAACAAAAAAGATGATAAAACACTGCAGCAAAAGTAAGACAGTTAAGGATGAAAGACCTAGTTAGCTGTGTTGTACAATGTACTATTAAGAGTGGGTTTTTTTCTGGTGACAGTTATTTTACAGATTACCACATCTGCCAAATTCCAGTATAAAATTACCATGCACAACATCCTTGTAAAAGAGATATAGAGTCTCAATGACTGCTATTTAGCTCCAGTTTCACACTGGCCTAATTCCATATGGGCATTATGGGATACAAGAGGAGGAGAGCAACTATAAATGAAAGGCTGTAGGTAATTTAAAGAGGAGGAGAAAAACCTTAAGCTTAAATGTAATAAAGAGGTAGTTTAAAACCAAATACAGACATGAGGGAAAAAAGAAATCAGGGAAACAACACAAGAAAAATTTAGTCTTTTTAGTCTGACACCTGTAGTCTACTTTTATGTGTTTAAGATAATACTTTTCATTATGTTCACAAATGCAATTTAAATAATGAAGCATTAGTAATATGAGGCTCCCTGCTGCCTTGATCTGCTATTAAATCTCTGCAAGAAAGCAAAGTGACACAGGTTGGCAAATCAGTGGTGTGAAAATTAATGAGCTTTCTCTACGCTGATCAGCAGCTGCCCTCCCTCTACCGTTGACTGATTTATGTTCACTTTAAACATGAGGATTTTAGTCTAAGCAACCCCAATGTCATTTCTGTGTATGGGAGTCTTACATTTTGGTACAACTGCAAAAGAGATGTCTTAAATTAATATCACCTCCTTTCTTTCAACTTCTTCCACATTGTCATTTCTTCTGCTGCATCCAATATTAACAGGTTATATTTTAATAATTCCGTTAACACTGAAACCTTCTTAATCTTTGCTGACCTTCCTAGTGCTAAATTGTAAATCCAGATTCTTCATTTGCTTCAATACTCAAGAGTAGAAAACGTTAGTCCTAGTTCCTAAATGACTAATGTTTTGTGCACTTCAGCAGTCAACTAGATGAGAGAGTCTAGTGATAATTCAATATTCTCATGATTAGGTGTAACTGAAGTAAACAGATAAACTCAGTTTGAAAATGCACAGTAAATTCAGTATAATTCAATAAAGTCTGTATAGGCAAATGTATTTTACTAGAAGTTAGAGACCCAGCTGGGTGAAACATCCCCAATTAATTGTTTAAAAAGGAAATATAGACTTCTACAAAGAAAATCTTTTATTCAAACAAGCTACTTTTAATGTAGCTTTCATTAGAAGTTTCTTAGATCCAAGATCAAAAAAATGATAAAGCAATCAACCACCTCCTGAAGGTAACCAGATAAAGTGTCCAATACTTAAACAAAGCACCTTAACAACCAGAGTAGGTATCTTTCTTTTTTTCTCTCTCTTTCACACACACACACATACACTCTTACGTAAGTGGACTAATTGTTCCCAAAGAAGAACAGTTCCATCAAATAGACTTACAAAAGACCTTCTTTACACCTAATCCTTAAGAAAGTCTACTGGCATGAAGGAGACAAAGTCAAATTCCCTGCTTTGAATGAGATCTAATGATCAGAAGCAGAGGATGTGATTAGGCCACCACAGGTGAAATCCTAATCCCTGCTTCATATAGAGATGATAAGTGGCTGTATGCGGATGTGTGCATGTATATAAGCATATTGAGTTTGGTTCCTTTTTAAATCAACAGTGTTCATAAGCGTTTTTTTTCCAAGAAAGCAATGGGGGCTGGGTACCTATCTGCATGCATATTCCAACGTTTGATACAGAAGTCACTTTGAAATATTTTCATTGTGTATTGTGTTCTTGATTAAGTAAACTAGCACAGCATTTTATCAGTTTCTAATCCTATCCAAATTGCCTGCCCCATATTGCTTCAATAAATGATGCAAAAGACAGAATTAAGGTTCTATGAGATAGACAAGAATTTTAAAAAACAAAATATCTGAGAAAATAATTTTACCCCTCTCATGTTTCTCATAGTTCTATTAAAATGTTTAATTATCCAGGCAGAAAGGCTAATTTGTGTTCTATTCCCAAATCCAAAAACATTAAAATTTCATCATAAGCATTTCTCATAGGACAAAAATATAAATATCACATGTGTTTTTCTTGTCCTTTTTAGTCTCCACTTTTTAATATAAAGAGAAATATTTTATGAGGGTAGAAGTTTAAAATATTTTTAAAATATATTGTGTTTTTGTGTGCAATAGTTATATGATCTAGATTACTAGAAGAATAATAAGTAAACCCAATTCTCTTTTCAATATAAGAATTTTAAATTGTGTAAAACTAATTTTGATTATGACTGTAGCTAGAACTTATTGCTTCAAGACTAAGATTCAATGAAATCTTCAGACATAATCTATAATAGCTGCAGCTGCTGCATATCAAGTGTTTTGCAATAGGACTGTACTGTGAGAAGGGAGAAGAAAATCTCCAAAGAGAAGAAACTGAAGCTAGGTAAATTCAGACCTGAAATTAAGTGAAATGTATGTAACGGTGATAGCAGTTAATCATCTGAACAATTTGCAAAGGATCTGGGAAGTAGGGGTTCCACTCTTTCTCTCTCTCCCACTGTGCCCGCTCCCTCCACGCCCCCAATTTGCTGGAGTTAATGAAAAGTATGAGCTTGACTCAAAAACCTGGCTGGAATATACCCTTTCTAAAATACATAATTGCCATGTACTCCTATATTCTTAAAACACATGAAACTGTCAGCTGGAAATGGGATTAGAATATAAATATTTTCAGCTTATTGGAAGAGTGCAAAATAAATTATGAAAAAGAATCTGAATCAACAAAATATTTTATTTAATTACATAATAAATATTTAGAATAAAAAAAACCCAACAGCATTCAGTTAACTAAACCTAGACATCTACCATGTAGATGTCTGCAGCTAAGCTAGTTCCCTTGTAGTCAGTTAAATCAAATAGACCTGTACACAACTGACTTCACCTTTTCCTAAAGTAAACTTCTAAAATAGGTTGGATAGGCTACAGTCTTAAAGTTTCTTCCTCTCTGTTGAAGGAAGAGGAAGAGGGTAGAGGAAGTCTAGGTGTCTAACTAATTTAAATATCTATGCAGCAGACCTCTATGTCATCGGTTTGCATATTGTAAATACATGGAGGTAGTTCAGTACTGACCAAAGTTTACTGTTTTTTAAGATTATGAGCACATTTGAGAACACCTTAAACTCAAGTTACCATCTTTGTTGAATAAATCCTCCTTGAGTGTGTTAGGTAGTGACAAACATCATAATAGACTGCAGTGATTCTCTCATGTTTACTACAGTGCTGTTTTGCTTGTGTTCTCTTGTCCCAGTAGACTAATACAGAAATTCCAGTTTCTTGCAATAATTATACAAGATACAAGGATGTCTGACAAATGTTGTAATCCTGTTAATATATGTCATATATCTGTTTATTTATTCTGCACTTAGTGTAGCAGTAGTCTCTTGAGTGTTGTAAGGTATACTTCTTTTTTCTTGAATACAGACCTCAAATATGATATGTGTCTATTTTCTGTGTTATCCAGTTAAGAGACACCATATTCTGTATAACCCAAAGCTAGGAGATATGTACATACCAACATATATTGACCTCAGAAGAAGAAAAAGTAGTTTCTTAGTCAATAGCTTTGAGTCATTAGCTTTATGTGCTTTATCCCAAATACTAAAGTCATTTTTATAACTCCAGACTATGTGTTGTGAAAGAGTCTCAAAGCTGGTCAATGGATAGCTGAGTAATTTCATATCAACCCATTAAATAGTGTTCTATGAAACAGAGAAAACCAAACCAAAACCAAACCAACAAAAAAAAAAAAAACAAAACAAAAACCCAACTTTAAGTATGGGTTTAACGCTTAGAAACAAATATTTTTATTCTCCAGAGTAAATAAATGTAACACTCAATATTCATCTCTAAATTGCGGAGTCACCATATGGTAGGGTTTTTTTGTAGACCAATCCATAGCTATATAAATGATACCTCTCTCCTGGTGTCTGCTGTATTCATTTTCTAAGGGCAGCTGCCTTTACTGTTAATACCTACAAAAACAAAAATGCTTTAAATTTTATTTTTCCAATTCAGCAATGCAAAGACACCATTTTTCAATAACTGAATCTTTACATAGGATTGTAGGGAACTCAGTATTAAGATATGCTTAAGAAATGCTTAAGACAAACAATGCTGCCATATTTAGCATGAGATGACTGTTGTATAAGCATATCTCTAGTCAGATAAGTGAGAAAATCATAGAAAACAGGTTAAGAGATTTGTATTCCTTGCAATACATAACCAATTGCTCATGGCTAGTGATATGTTTCAAGCAGTCTGCAGTTCTGCCAAGACGATCTACTCTAATTGACTTCAGTTCATGATTGAAATCATAAACAACCATTGAAAATATCTTCAGAAACACTGAAAAAGATCACGTTGACAATGGGGGGGGGCAGTTTGCCCAGTTACTGCTTGCAACTAAAAATGCCATAGATGTCACCCCTCACTTCCAAAATTAGGTAAACATTCTGCATCAGCGACTCCAAAAGAGTGATCAAGGAGAGCATAGGAAGCTGATATATGCTTACAGGCAGATGTTTGATAGAGCATTTGTATGATAATGTGAAAAAATTCCAAGTTTGAAATTGGGGATCCCTGGACTAAAAGAGGGAAATATTATTTTGCATCTTATTGAATAAATGACCAATGTTTAATAATATAGCTTAAGCCTGTACAGAACTTTTCATAGTCTTTTAAAACTTCACTCATTCTAATTTTGTCTTAAAAGACAATATGTCTTGTCTTTTGGAAAGTTCCTGTTTGACGTCTCCCTGGCTTTTGATCTTGACACTATCTTCTTTGGAGATATTTCAACTTTTACTTCATAAAATGTCTTGAAGATTGGAAATTAATAAGCTGTTCTTCTCTAGTTCATACCCAAAGATCAGAAATGGTTTTCATCTGCCTTTAAAGATATAACATACTCTTTTCATAATTTCTTAGTTTCTTCATTCGTTGAACACCCCAATGTTCTTTGAGAAAGGACTATGCTGGAGTTCAGTCTCCTATAGAAGAGGAAAATTGTATCTGTGCCATTGAAATTTCTCAAACTAATTACTCTCTTCTCATTTCATAAGAGGTATAATCCTCCCTTTGAGTTTCTTTAATGTTTTCTTTCCTTGATTATTTTACAACTGCAACATGGAAGCCTCATCAGAAATAGCTTCATCAGAAATAATGTTATGAAAATCAAAATCTCCTTTTAATGCATTGTGGTTAGACTGATCCTAAAAAAAAAAAAAAGTCATCTTAAAACATCTATGTACAGAAACTTGAAAATAAAAAAATGCAAAAAGCATTACTTTCCATTAATACATCATTTGTGTCTCTCATTTGTTTCATAAACATTCAATGTTATTCTTATATTTTCTCATTAAAACAATAATATTGACAACAAAATTATGTCAGTTGTGTACTCCTGGTCTAGCTTCCTTCATCCCTTTCCTGGTTGCAGCTGGGATAGAGTTAATTTTCTTCCTAGTAGCTGGTATAGTGCTGTGGTTTGGATTTAGTATGAGAATAATGTTGATAACACACTGATGTTTTAGTTGTTGCTAAGCAGTGCTTACACCAGTCAAGGACTTTTCAGCTTCCCATGCTCTGCCAGGTGCACAAGAAGCTGGGAGGGAGCACAGCCAGGACAGCTGACCCAGACTGGCCAAAGGGCTATTCCATACCATATGATGTCATGCTCAGTATATAACTGGGGTGAGTTGGCCAGGCGGGGGAAGGGATTGCTGCTCGGGAACGGGCTGGGCATCAGTCAGTGGGTGGTGAGCAATTGTGTTATGTATCACTTGCTTTGTATATTATTATTGTATTATATTATTATTATTACTACTACTACTACCATTCTATTTCATTTTACTTCAATTATTAAACTGTTCTTATCTCAGCCCAGGAGTTTTCTGACTTTCACCCTTCCAATTCTCTCCCCTACCTCACTGGGGGGGGAGTGAGTGAGCGGCTGTGTGGTGCATAGTTGCTGGCTGGGGTTAAACCACAACAATCCCTAATCCTTTCTTCCCATAAAATCACATTAATTTATAAATATCATTTCTGAGAACTAAGACCTAAAAAGTAATCCATTGAAAGTTTGATTATAATTCAAATTAATATAAAAGTTTTCATAAATTCCACATACTATTTTTGTCCAAAATTCTACTCCCCAAAACCAAATTATACGTGAGAAGCAATGATGCTTCTCTTCTCCTGAGTATCCCTTCCCCATAAAAATCAGTGGCAAACTCACACTGACTTCAGTTCAGAGGACTAGATGATCAGGGAATGGAACAAAGTTATGGAGTCCTATATTATCCAAAGACCACTTAGACAGAGTATAATTGAAAAGCATTACTCTTCAGTTACTTTTCCTTAAATCAACGCAGAGAAGAGAGAAATGTGTCCGTATAAGCACAGAGTCTTAAGTTTGAAAGGTACTGACCATTAAGTCCTCTCATGCTTCCAGAAATCATCCCTCAGAAGTAAGACACTGCTCACTTACTCTGTAAAAAAATGACTTAAAGTTGCAGACCTGCTGGCTGGCAACCCATGAAATATCCTTAAAAATATATTTAATAGGAAAGAAATAACATTTTCCTGATAAGGATTTTATAAGAATTTTGATGGGACAATATAAGAGAGAATACAGCTTCTTTCCTTGATTGTTGCTGCTATTGTTTTGAGTTACATAATTATAGTATGCACAAGCCTAAACTGGATACTTTTAGAACTGCTAAATACTCAACAAAGGCAAATAATTACTGATACAAAATGTAATACAGAAATAAAATATTCTAATGAATATACACAAAAATGTACACAGTAGTATTGTCAGGATTATTTATTGCCATAAAAATATTATAGAATAGATTTGGTGATTTTGATAAGGTGGATCCTACAGTGAAATCTTGCTTTCAGTTTACAGTTACAGACATGTAATTACATCTGACACTGCACTAATTTGTTGGTTTTTTTCAGGTGAACCAAACAAAATCTGAACAAGAATAAATTATAGAAATTAACACACCTTTGTTACTCATTTTGTTGGAAATTGCTCAGCACTCGGTAGCTGTCCAAAGACAAGGCAAATGTAGATAGTATTAATAAAACCACTGAAAACAAACAAAAAATTATTCATCATGTCAGTTGCATAAATACATTGTACATATGCTCTAGGATGTAATTTAGTTCGCTCAACTTTTGCCACCAAAAAAAAAAAAAGTTCAAAGTAAATACAATAATTCAACTCATCCAAAAATGTCCAAGTGATACAATTTTAGAGATGCCAATGTGTCTGCATGGATTAAAGAAGAGCCCAGATGATGAGCTGTGACTAAACATCTAACTTGATTACAAGTATGCCATCTTCCCTAGGAAGGAACAATTTTACCCCTTGAAAACTGAACGTGGTTTTAACCTTCCTATCTTAGAAGGGATATAGAAAAACTAGAAAATGACCAAGAACAGAGATAGAAAAAATATTTCCATATAGGAAAGACTGGAGAGATTAGGCCTTCTTATGGGAAAAGAGGCAATTGAGACAAGACATCACTGTCTCATGTGCGGCTAAGGAAGAAGAATGTGGTATGATTATTCACTATTTCCCATGCCACAGAAACCTGGCCATAACCAGTGAAATTATTTGACAACAGGCTCAACTCAGACAAAAGAATGTCACAAAATGGTTTGTTGAATTGAAAAAGGGATTATTTTTGTATACGGGGAAAAGTCCGTCAGCAGCTATTAAAAATGAGTCTTTGCCTAACCCGCAGCTCAGAAGTTCTTAATCCTCATGATTGTCAGAAACTGATAGGATATAAAAGGAAAATTGCTTTATAATATTTTCCATTTTCCCTTAATCTTTCTATAAGATTTTTCTGGTTACTACTGCTACAAACTAGCTATCGGGCTAGACAAACCTGTAATCTGACCCTGCACAGCTGCTCCTACACTCTCAGACTGCACAACTGCATTGCTTTTCTGAACCAAGAAAGACAGAAAGAAGCCTACTGGTATCAAACACAAAAATTTTACATAAATAATAAGTAAGGATTGTATTATTCATGTTAACTGATTTTCTTTGTTTTTACAGTATCGCTTTATCATTATTTATGCTGTAATTTTGGTTTCCAACTTTGGATATTTAAACTTATGTTCAGTATCATTCCTATCACAGAACACTTCATGTTATTTGCAGTTCAGATTTATTAGACTTAGCTTTACTCCCATTTTATTCCCCCGAATATGATACGAATCAGCGTAGGAAGTTTGGTGTTGAAAAGCAGAATCTTACTTCTGAATTTCTAAGCAGCTGGGGAATTTACATAAGGTGGAAAATTCTCCTCTTCAGTTTTCACTTTGAATCCCTGGCGTAGAGGCTTGATTCATTCTACCCATGTCGCCTGAAATTCCACATGCTGAACAAGTACAAAATATTCAAGAGATAATGGTATGTGTCTAAGGGGACAGTTCCACTTTTACTTCTATTATACTTTGGTTTTGTCAGTTGACAGAGACGAAGAAAAAAATTACTGCAGTACTGCCTGCACCCTTTGTGCCTTCCTCTGGGGTTTGCTGACAGGCTTTGGGGCTGAGGGGAGAGGGGAGATTTGAGTAAGCTTTATCTGGATTTTGGGTGGGATTTTTTTTTTTTTTTAAAGAAATGGACTATGTCTAAGAGGTTAGAAAAGCGGCAGTTTTTAAAATCAAACCACTTGCTTTCTTCAAGCCTTTTTCCTCAGCGAAAGAAAAAAAAAAAAGAAAAAAGGAAACAAAAAATTACACTGGCTTTTCATTTTATTTCACTTTTTAATAACATAATCCTGAGACAAATACTCAGAGAATATTCCTTTCCTCACAGAAAAACAGCATTTATGTCTGAATCAGCTCAGAAGTTGTAGTGACTCCCTGCTGATTTTTTAATAGAGAAGGGAACGGAAATCACTCCTCATGAATAAAAAAAAATAATAGGATAAGCATTTACTTTCCAGAAAAAACAAGTAGGCAGTTTGCAGGACTTTCCATTTGTAGTGGTTTGTCCTCTGTAATATATCCTAAAGCTCAAGTGGCACCAAATCTCGTCATAGATCAGCAGATATTATGCCAAAATTGTATACACTCAAGTCTTTCAGCTTTTTCTGAACTTACCCTGCTGCCCTTGAAATCCAAAGCTGATCTTCTACTAGCTTCAGTTGGAGAAGGCTCTTCCGATTTGAAGCTATCCTAGCTCAAGTTTGGAATATTTTATTGTGCGGCAGGTGCCAATGAGGAAAAAAAACCAGAGTCTGCTTGTCCAAAGGTAAAGCAGTTCCTGGAGGAGGTTCAGAGTATGCAGAGCGGTTCTGTCTGGGCAGCTATCTGTATTTTACAGGCAGTTAGAAGAGCGCATAAGCATAATTTCTTCAGTGTTTTCATTTCTACTTGTCAACTGCTATTTTACTTTATTTCTGCGTTTGTCCCTCAGCTTCTTTCAGGTAGGTAATTCTAAATGCTGGTACCAGAAATGTTTTTGCATGTATCGTAGTAGGGAAATATATAACTGTTACAGATGTTCTGTTTAGGTTTGTTCAGATGCTGTCCCTGTACTAGCAGTCTATTGCCAGCAGGCATTTTCCTTCATCTTGTGCCAGGGTTGCACATTAGATGAAACATTATTCATGGCATTTGTTTTACTATTGGATTGTGTTTTGTATTCATGTCAAAGGGACACCTGAGAATAGTAGGTTTTACCAGGAATTTTCAGAAAACACTTATTGTCTTCATTTCATATTTGTACCTGAATACAAACCAGATATAAAAAATAAACAAAATATGGGCAAGAAGGCACACTGCATGATGCATGTTAAGCTATACTGGACAAAGTCTTAGAAAATACAGCATAGTGTACCCTGGGGAACGTTTCAGTGCTAACAGAGGAATGGCCTAGAAAATTTATTAGATTTTATCCAGCTCTAGCGTCTATGACTCAGAAAGTCTTACTGCTCTTTAAAATTTACTGCCTGGCTAAGTGTCCCGGTTGTGGCTCGGATAGAGTTAATTTTCTTCCTAGTAGCTGGTATAGTGCTGTGTTTTGGATTTAGTGTAAGAATAATGTTGATAATACACCAATGTTTTAACTGCTGCTAAGTAGTGCTTACACTAGTCAAGGACTTTTCAGCTTCCCATGCTCTGCCAGGTGCACAAGAAGCTGGGAGGGGGCACAGACAGGACAGCTGACCCAGACTGGCCAAAGGGCTCTTCCATACCATATGATGTCATGCTCAGTATATAAACTGGGGGAGTTGGCGCGGGGGCAGTGATCACTGCTTGGGAACAGGCTGGGCATCAGTCAGTGGGTGGTGAGCAATTGCATCATGCATCACTTGCTTTTTCTACTCTATTATTATTATTATACTTTATTTCAATTATTACACTGTTCTTATCTCAACCTACGAGTCTTCTCACTTTTACCCTTCCGATTCTCTCCCCCATCCCACCACGGGCCGGGGGGAGTGAGCGAGTGGCTCTGTGGCGCTTAGTTGCTGGCTGGGGTTAAACCAAGGCACTAAGGAACTAGTCCCAGCAGTGCATATAGTGTATTGCTACCAAGCCAATTCTTGGTGATGCTTTCTGACTGTGATGAACACAGACCAGGGCTGTGGGGTGCTCCCACAGACCACACTTGGCAAAATGGCCTGGGTAGCAACAGTTCTTAATGTATTAATATTATATATTAGCACGTATAAGAATGTTGGAATGGAACACCCAAAATGTTCTGGATGACATTTGTGCCAAATAGATAATGCTAATGAGGAAGATGATGATAATCATCAAATGGATTAAGCAGTTGCCAGGAGATTACCAACAGAATTTGAAGCAAAGGAAAAGGCTTGAAAAGCAGCATGAAGTGTGAGAGACCCCGGGGGGGCGGGGAAGGGGGTGGGCAGGCGGGTGGGCGCTGCCCACTCTGTGCGAGCCAGGAAGCACTGCCTCCCCCAGGGAGGTTCAAAAATTTGTACGTGTTTATTAGCATTTGCGATTCATATTTTGGGTCTATCTGTTGTATTACTGATACTGATTCTGAATCTGTAGTTCACTGATTGCCAGTTATTTGTGTGTCATTTATAAATCAATAAAGCACTTTGATCTTAATTTGTTTTAAACTACATAAATGGAGTATTCTTTCCCTGCAGCAAGGCCCATAAACAGAAGCGTGTGATATTTCCCTGAAATGCTGGGTCTGTGTTGATTGCTAGATTAGATAAGGCCTGTTCAACATGCCTGACATTGGCTGGGTTTGACTCTATCCAGCCACTCTGAAATTATTGCAGGAAGCTGGAGGTTTACTTCAGCAGAATCTGACAAATGCACTATGTTCTTCTATGGATAATATTAAAATTAAGCACTTTCACAGAGCAAAATCTGTCAGCAGCTTGCTGTCTAGTTGCGTGCTCAGACCTTGTTTACTTGGCCCAATTAAGAAGACAGCCTGGACTCAATAAATACCACCTTCTGAAGTATTACCCTTCTAATATGCTTGTTAAACCACTGTTTTTTCTAATTTATACTTTCATTTTGCAGTCATTTTCAAATAATATTGACTAACACTTTAATGAATCTCTTTCCTTGCTGGATATACAAAACATTCATTTAAATATACATCATTTCTACAGCATCTTCACCATGGTTGTGTTCTTACTGCAATTTAATGTTACAAGCTGTGAACCAAAATAGCTGATGCCAAAATAATGCTAGTATCGAGTCCAAAAGTTCCAACCAAAACCACTACTGTATCTTACGCTTATTCCCCAATTAACCAGAGCCTCTTCTGCTTAAAAATCAGTACCAAAACCTAAATTTTTTTGCCTACAATTTTGCAAAGCTAAATACTCAGTAGGGTTAATAGAATTAATCCTTTTCCCTGTCCTCTCATTCTAGTGATATCATTGGCTCCTCACCAAAACAACCTTTTTTCAGTAGAAAGTTGTAGGTATTCAGTATACAAGCCTGCATTAAGCTATTTAAATTACAAATTCAAATCATCTAACTAGCAAGAATTTATTTAGCATCTAACAATATAACAATGTATGTGTAGGTGCAATCTAGATCTCTGCTCTGGAACAGGTGTGTGCATGCCCACTGGCTACAATAAACCTCTTCTCTGGTTTGGTTTTATTCAGTTCCAGTGAAGGGCATTCTATATTATTTTCATATTCAGTTCCATGCTTTAAAACTTCTCTCAATATTTAGCCTAACTAATTTTTGCAGAAACACATGTTGTTCTCTTCCAGTATCCATTTTATAACATCTCTTTCACATGGAAGAATTGACATCTCTCCTCAGTCTTCCTTTTTAAGGAAGAACAAACCAATTCTTTCAACAAATCTTGAAATTTCTTATCATACTTGCTGCTATCTTCTGGATGCTTTCCAAGTTATCTTTATCTTTCTCCAAGTGTGTTTCTCAAAAAATATACATGACTTGTATAAATCTTTATCAATCCAGAACCATATGTATCTTGAATACCCAACTCTTGCTAAGACATCCTAGAATGTTCCCTTTCATTTTTGCAAGAATATCACATTTTTGGGTCAGACTGCAACATCCAGATCCACTTTTGCAATATTGTTGCCTAGTCCCTTTGTCTCAATTTCCTAATTCAGCTTCTCTTAATACATAATATTTCAGCTCTTTGTCTTGAATCTCAGCTTATTTCTTTCAAATTGTCCTTTCACTTTACTAAGAATATTCTGAATTCTCATCCCTCTCCCCAAAAGAGCTATTCTAGGTTTGACTTATCAGTGAAATGCATTATATTCTTCACTCCATCACCTGATCCATTAATGAAAATATCAAATAGATTCAGACCCAGAACAGACTTCTGTAAGGTTTCACCTGAAGTGTCTTTGGAGTGGGCAGTAAATAATCATAGAATCATAGAATTGTTTAGGTTGGAAAAGACCCTTAAGATCATCAAGTCAAACTATTAACCTAACACTGCCAAGTCCACCACTAAACCATGTCCCTAAGCACCACATCTACATGTCTTTTAAATACCTCCAGGGATGGGGACTCAACCACTTCCCTGGGCAGCCTGTTCCAGTGCCTGACTATCCTTTCGGTGAAGAATTTTTTCCTACTATCCAACCTAAACCTGCCCTGGCGCAGCTTGAGGCCATTTCCTCTCCTCCTATTGCTTGTTAGTTGTGAGAAGAGACCAACCCCCACCTCGCTACAACCTCCTCTCAGGTAGCTGTAGAGAGCAATAAGGTCTCCCTTCAGCCTCCTCTTCTCCAGACTAAACAACCCCAGTTCCCTCAGCTGCTCCTCATAAGACTCTTGCTCTAGACCCTTCACCAGCTTCGTTGCATCTCAATGTCCTTCTTGTAGTGAGGGGCCCAAAACTGAACACAGTACTTGAGGTGCAGCCTCACCAGTGCTGAGTACAGGGGCACTATCACCTCCCTCATCCTGCTGGCCACACTATTTCTTATTCAAGCCAGGATGCCGTTGGCCCTCTTGGCCACCTGAGCACACTGCTGGCTCATATTCAGCTAGCTGTCAACCAACACCCCCAGGTCCTTTTCCGCCAGGCAGCTCTCCAGCCTCTTTTCCCCAAGCCTGTAGCGTTGCATGGGGTTGTTGTGACCCAAGTGCAGGACCCAGTCCATCGATCCAGCCTGTCCATATCCCTCTGTAGAACCTTCCTACCCTCCAGCAGATCAACACTCCCACCCAACTTGATGTTGTCTGCAAGCTTTCTTAAAAATAAGTGACACTTCCTCCAGAAGCAGAGTTTTCCACCAAGATGTGTGGTCATCTGACGATGTTTTCGCACAGAACATACTTGTCCAATTAGTTTATGAAAATCTCACCTGGAACTGTGTTGCAAACTTTGCTAAAAGTCAGGCTATATCACATTTAGTGCTTTGTCTGTCAGGCCAGTTAATCTACAAAGGCAATGTATTTAATGCCCTTTCTCCGCATTATTCCTCCAATGCTCCATTGATCTGTAGTCTCCATTGCTTCTGCTATAATTTTTCTAAGATACACAGAGCACCTCAAGATTCATTGGGGTACCAAGGGAAGCAGGAGAATTAAATAGGATGATCTAGAGCACACCTTCGTATGTGCTCTGTTCAAGGGCCGTCTGAAATAAATGCATACCAGTCATCTTTGATTCTCTGCTATCCAGTCTGTGTCCTAATCACTAAGCCAAAGACTCTCACTCTTACAGACTTTTTCTGGACCTATTAGAACTTTGATTCCACTTTGAATGTGGACAGACTTCAAAGAAGGGGTGAGTAACAAAGCAGTCTAATCTTGAAGTGGAGTAACGAGAGAATGATATATGCTTGGAGGTCAATATTATGAGTTTTAATCACTCCAGGCAGATGTAGAACTTAAATTCAGGGCCTTTTTTTTCCTGACTTGTGCTTTAATTGCTAAGTTAGTTCTAAAAGTGAGCGCAGCTCTTCGGTCTATGTTTAGAAGGAAGGCAGCAGTAGCAATCAGATCTGAGAAAACTGACTGAATTGAACCTTTCGGGTAATAAAGGTGGATGAACTCACAAATCCTGAATCCCCACAGTGACTGATACTGAGCTGTTCAGCGCCATTAAGATCAGCACATTTCTGTGAAAAAATGAAGGCAGATTGTTAGAAGTCTATGGAACGAATGTAAAAAAAGTTAACACAGTACTTTAGGCAATGCTGCCTTTGGAAGGTAGCTGAGATGAAAATTTTTTGGAATATAGTACTGAATTTTGCTTATTTCTATTTAAGAGCTCCTTTAGTACCTAAAACCCTTTACTGAGTCAGCCTGAATTTATGGAGGCTAACATATAAAGCAAAAATATACATGATCTTAAGGGGTCTCTTATTGAACTGAACGGAAAGGGTGATTAGTTATTACATGTGAAAATCCTGCCATTGAGCCCAGGCCTGGCAATCCAGCAAGATCAAGAGGAGCCTCCCAGTAATGGATGGAGAATTTGCACCATCCATTAACACCTCTTAAAATCAATGACAGAACTCTTAAACAGCAGCAGACTCAAGGCACGATCTAAGCTTGTGCTATTTCTCTTTAAATATTCTTATTCATAAATCATTTTAAGATTTGATTCATGCTGAAAAGCTGGATAATTATTTAATGCATGAAGTTCATAATCATCTATATCTACCCTGCTTCAGCAGTTACATTAATCAGAGAATAACTGTTGTGCAGCAGCTCAAATGACTTAGTAAATTACATAAGCAGGAGTTTACTTTTTCTTTTTTCTCCTAAATGCTGGATAACAATTACTGTTTAGTACATGAACAGGGTTATACAACAAGTAATACAACCTTAAACACTTCAAGAATCACTTCTAATCAACTTCTTCTTAATTTTACCTGCTGTGTGGAAAACTCTAGTATATTTGTGGAATGATTGTGCTGATTCGCTAAACCACAACCTAACTCTTAAATGGAGGGAATGGTCATAGTCAAGGCATCCTGGTTTCAGCTGGGATAGAGTTAATTTTCTTCCGGGTAGCTGGTATAGTGCTGTGGTTTGGATTTAGTATGAGAATAATGTTGATAACACACTGATGTTTTAGTTGCTGCTAAGTAGTGCTTACACTAAGTCAAGGACTTTTCAGCTTCCCATGTTCTGCCAGGTGCACAAGAAGCTGAAAAGGACAGCTGAACCAAACTGGCCAAAGGGCTCTTCCATACCGTATGACATCATGCTCAGTATATAACCTGGGTGAGCTGGCCCAGGGGGCAGTGATAGCTGCTCAGGGACAGGCTGGGCATTGGTCAGTGGGTGGTGAGCAATTGCATTGTGCATCACTTGTTTTGTATATTCTTTCATTATAATTATAATTATAATATTTATTAGTATTATTAATTAATTATTATTATTTCCTCTTCCTCTGCTGTTCTATTAAACTGTCTTTATCTCGACCCACAGGTTTTACTTTTTTTTTTTTCCTGATTCTCTCCCCCATCCTACTGCAAGGAGCATGGTGAGTGAGAGGCTGTGTGGTGCTTAGTTGCTGACTGGGGTTAAACCACAACACAAAGGCACAAATTTTAAAGATATGGAAAATGAAAGCAAATAAAACATGCTGGACTGATTGCAATTGTTAGATTATTATAATAAATATATTGTTAATTACATATTCTCAAATTACGAAAACACACTTTCTCTACTCTGGTTCTTCAGAGTACTGTGTAGTTTAAATATCCTAACTGCATAAACATTTTAAATATTAAAGGTTTGGTTCCCCACTGCATTGCACCTGGCACACAGATGATATCCTCATAGCCAGAAAAGCAAGAACCAAACCTGGGAAGGCAGAACTCAAAATGTGAAGCCGTTGCAACAAACAGGTGATATTGTTCATAAGTTGAAGGTAAGCATAATCAGCTTTCATCAAATATTCTCTAAAACGTACAGGTTTACCAGTTCTTTAAAACAGAAACGGCTGGTTAGTCAATGGTATTCTACATCATTAAAATAGCAATGCCTACTGGTAAACCTTCCCTTAAATAGTAGTTGTATGATGGTACTACTATTCTTTAGATGCCCATCACAGCAAAAGCTGCAATACCGTGTGGAACTTTTCAAATACCTTAAACTCACAGTAAGTAGACAAGCTTGCTAAGTGCTAGTCTAATCTCTCTAGTCTTCCTTTGAGTGCAATGCCAGGATAGTTTGGAAATACTGTTTCCCATCTCTTCCAGGGTTTTGGGGAATATTCTTTGCAGCCATGGATAGAATTCTGCTCACTTGAGAGAGCTGACAGGGAAAAACTGGGTTTCAAATGGTGCCTCCATCAAATATTTAGCAGAACTATAGTACAATTTCCCGTGCAGTTACATATTGACAAAACTTGTTCAAATCATCTGTTAAGACACTGCAGACTAACTATACCCTTTGTTTGTCTCTGCTCACTTTTCCAATCAACCAGTAAAAGCACAACATGAGGAATGAGTCAGATTATCTTCTTACACTACCAATTTCTGGTACTAGAATTAAACACGAGGTTCAAGGGCCCTGCTCTCATAGGTGCACCACAGCACACAAACTAGGCATTTAGGGTCCCTTCGTTGCCAATAATGACCTAGGCACTTCTGGAAAGGCAGGCAGAAAGTTTGCCTGTTTAACACTTCAATACTTCTCTGGAGCTTAAACATTCAAGGCACCCTATAACAGTAATCAAATATTGGTCAAATCTACATATATATATCTGAGTTAGTCACAGAAGTTACTTTTACAATTAAAGAGGTGAAAATGATACTAATGGGTGTGACTCACCCATGATGAATCGCTCTATAAAAGTACCTTTTTTTTTTTCCACTGCCTGCAAAGTAGCTAGGGAAAATGCATTTAGATGCAATCATCTGAACTTAGGTTCATCAGAAGTTAGTTGAGATGAAACACACACTGCATGTTTCCTTCTCCTCAAGCTGAGAGCCCTCTCTTGTGAATCAACGACCCAATGGGCAAGACCTTTTATTTTTTAAGAGCTGAGAACCAACAATGCTTCGTATCCTCGTGATTAGATGCTTTGCCTTGGCTGTCATATCTTGGACAGGAGCTGTAGCCACGAGGCTGTAGGTTTTGGCAAACATGACTTTTCTCTCCTGTTGAAGCTGCCCAGTTAGGCAGTCAAGAGTGCAAGAAATGTAGACATAAAGGGAAGCATGATTTAGCGTACTGATTGGGCACTCAAGAGCAAAGAGCAAGAAACGTGAATTTAATCTCCTGATTAGGTACTCATCAGGGAGAAATCTTAGATTCTGGTCCCTCGTCCCTTGATTATTGATATTTTAATACTATTTTCTAAATAAAAACATTTGAACAGTTCAGGAAGCAACATATAGCCAATGCCTATAACTTGCTGTATAGGTCTCAGCTTACTTCCACACAGTTTGTAGCTCAGCTAAATGAGTTCCGCTGCTCATAGCAGTGATTTTCACTATAATTATGCTAAGGTTTTATAGTAATCATACTGCAGCAACACAAACTTCTAAAAATACCCTTGTGATTTTTTACAAGCTCAGCCAGATTTTTTCAAGGCATTGAATATTTATTGTCTCTCCAAAATATATTGAGATTCATTTTACATAGCCAATTATGAGCTTCCTGAGGGGTTTACATAAACGCTTCATCGACCCTTCTGAAGTTAGTCCCATTAAACATGAATGAGTCCAAGCTGGACTTGTTATGTTTCTGGTTTCTGAACTTTCCCAGTGGGCACTTAAAAAAATATGCAGCTATTATACATTAAGAAGTGTCTTTCTTTGTGTGAGTCTGTTTCATTCTTTTTCTTTTCTTTTTTTCCTTTTTTTTTCTTTTTAATTTTTTTAAGATAGAATGAAAACAAACAAAGCACGGAGCCCAGCCAGAACTTAATGAAATCTCTGGTTTATTTTGCATTTTCTATTCCAGTAGCGTAAAAGACCTGTTCAAGGAAAAGACACAAAAGGAGTCAGTGCCTTTGGTAGCCACTAGAAGTACAACACAAATAAAGAATGCTAACAATAAGCAATCCTCCCAGAGTTTGAAAAGTGTCTTGAAGCAAAGAAAACAACGTTCCAGCTCAACTTCCCATTAAAAAATGCCTGTTGCAATTTGAGCATTAGTCAGCTACATCCACAAATCTCATGTGATTTCTTCCACTTAGCAGCATGGAAAACAGGAAGTAGGATTCCAGTACATTACAGCACTTGAACATATGCTTGTATCTACCTCTAGACAACAACAGACTAATGCAAAAAAATTAAATTAAATATCTGTTTAAGAGCTTTCATGAATCAAAAGATGAATTCTTTAAGTTAAACCTGACTCTTAAGGAATATTTACACAAAGTACAATCTTCACTGTCCTACAGAAAGAAAAAGAATTTAATGTTTCTCCTGTATCTGCTTTAATTTATTATAAGCCATGAGGATTTTACCCACTGTTATTTTACTACATTAATAAATGACAACTGGCATCAAGTATCTAGTGTTTTTCTAGTGAAATTTTATAGTAACAGACAATGAATATAAAAGCCACTTGGAAAATGAAAAGCCAAGCCCTCTAACAGGGAAAAGATTGCAAAACAAAGAAGAAGAAGAAGAATGTTAACTATTGTTTTTTCATTCTCATTTCTCTTGACATTTCATTAGGGGTTTAAATATAAGTGTTATTTTTCTGTTTTATAGATTCCTATGATATATATACTCTTCCTTAAAATTATTTTATTTTAAATGCCTATTTTAGTATTTATTAAGCCAAAAGCCTTGAAGTGGAATGCTTTAACAAAAGGACTAATTCTACTGTGAATCAGTAGCTGGAAATTGCAGAGCATTTCATGATATTGCACCTATATAAGAGAAAAGAAAATGTATTACAAATTATTTATTTTTTATTCTCAGTGTTGTATCTGCCATGTTCTTCATCTCTCTCTCACCATTCAACAAGCTGTCTCAAAAAATCCTAACAGACTTTGGCAAAGAGCCATATTTCAGACATGCTTAATTGAAGATCTTGGCCTAATCATTTGCTATGCCATACATATGCATTTTAAGTAAAGTGTAAGTAACCAGGGCTGTTATTAGCTACAGAACAAATGCAAATGGATTACATAATGTATTTCTGTAATGCATGTATTTTGAGCCAATAAAATGACCTTTGAAAATTACTGAGATGTGTGAAAATGCCATTTACTGTAATAGGAATCAGCAAAAGAAGGTGAACTGTAGGTGAGGCTTAACACTTCTTAAATTTTCAAAATCTAGGCAACATTGAAAGACTGTGCTGTGAATATTTAATCACCTTTAGGAAATACATACAGTACACATGCATCATGCAAAGGTATTAGGGTTTGTTGCCTTCACATTTAAAACAGCTTCCATTTTAACACTTTCTTGTTAATACTACATTCATTTCTAATCAGAAACAGAAGTAAATGCATGGTATTAGAAGAGACTTGTGAAATTATAATTTATTAACACTACCTGAATACAAGCAGAGCTTTTGACAAGATATAACTTTTAAAAAGTAAAAAGTCACTGACTTGAATATCTTATAGTTTAAAGAACAATGCAAAAGGCAATGGCATACTTGGAGACTCTGAGGCCATTTTGTGATAGAGGTTCCACTAAACTGTAAAATTAAAATTCAACTTTCTCTTAAAGTATAGATTCAGGATGTTGGAAAAGATAACATGCCCTCTTGTCAAACTTTCCACTTCTTTTGAGAAAGAAAAAAGAAAGATGAATTTTCCAAGGGCGAAATTTTACAGCTGAGGTTTTTTACAAGTGAAGTTGTTGTTAATCGGGTCATTGATGAAATTTATTATCCAAGTAATTTTTTATTTCCACAAATGATTGCGAGAATAAAATAGAAGTGATTCTCCCAATTTCACTTAGAACCAATGACGAAATCTTGTGCAGTAAGTATTAGTTAAGAATGCTTCTTTTTTTTTTTTTAATTGTTATAACTGTATATTCCACTAGAAGGACAAGGCCAGTGGCTCAAATGAACCTTAAATAGTACTAATGTGAAAACATTTAACCAGTCATGTCCAGAATTTAACAGGTGGTTGGAAGCCAAGATGCATAGGAGACAGGATCAAAATAAAAGTCCATAAAGCACAGAGATACCATGATTTGAGGAATGGCCTTTCACACAACCTTGGTCTCACTACCACAACCCTTTCTACAAAAGTATTCACTGCCAGTGGGCAGTTTCAAAAGTAAGCTTTGGCTGGTATCCAACAGTTGTCATTGTAAAGCCTCAATGCTGCAGATGTTTTGCATTTGTCCAGAGTAGCAGTGAATCATATTTTGAGTTAAAATGAAATATTTTCAGATTTGTGTTGTATATGTCCATATTAGAAACACTGCATGTATACATGCCCTGCAAGTTTATTTTTTATGTACTGGGTTTTTTTTTTTCAGTAATTAGTAAAAATAAGGGATTTCACTTAGAAAAATTAGTTTAAAATGAAGTTAAAATTGAAAGGATAGAGCAGAAATTGTGCAGTGAAAACATTAAAGAAATATTGCATCATCTCCAAAGTGAGCATCTCCAAAGTTTCCAATGAGAATCTTAAGAATCCAGCTTAATGAAATCTAAACTTTTCTCATTTACAGAAGGTAAATGAGCAGAAACATACAGAAATGAGTATTGAAGGCAACCAGACTTACACTTCTTTTCCTTGTCATTACATGATGACAGTAAGAATCGACAAGAAAAGCTAAACAATTTTTAAAAATCTGCTTCACTGGAGGACTACAATAGTAGTGTTTTTAACTGTAGCAACAGGACTTTATGCACTCTCTGCAGTGAAAAGTCAAGATTTATTCCTACTTATGGCTGCCTTAGAAATTAACCATGCTCTGAATTTCACTAGCATATCACTTAAGGCCAAAAGGGAGCATTTTGATCATCTGCTTTACCTTCTAGGGAGCCGCGTTGGCATTTTTTCATTATTTTAATATACCTTCATATGTCTGTGTGCTGAGTGCCTTCAAATCACAATGAAATTGTCAATGGAAGTTTCAATTTCATAGATTTTAAGGCTAGAAAGGATCATGTTAATCATTTTGTCTGACTCCCTGCATAACACAGGCCATCATTTTTACCAAGTGATTCCCAAATCAAGCACATGACTTCTGGTTGAGCTAGATAATATCTTCTGGAAAATAATTCAGTTTTGATTTCAAGTGCTAAAGATTCCACCATTATTCTCAGGAAAATGCCCTTATTTTTAGCTCGCATCACCCATCATTTCTAATTGCAGCTTGTTTTCAGCCGTTATGTTACGTTACATTACATGGTTTTTTAGTCTACTTAAGAGCCCTGAGAAAAAGCTGAGAGAGTTTATTTTTTACTATTTTAATAGCCATTCATCTGTCAGGATTCAGTCTCTTCTTAATCTTCTTACTGCTAGCATTCTTTGTGCTAAACTCATTTAATGACAATTCTTTATTCTCTCCATCAGTGCTACTTTCTTGCCGTTGAAAACACTTTCAGATGTTTTTCTTTTAAAATTATTTTGGATCATAGTAGCTTCTCTCTCTAAAAAAGTACATCCAGGAAAGAGGCAAAAAGTCCTTTTAATCTAATAATGTAATATTTGTAATGAAAGAACTTGTGTAACAGTACTAGATTTTGCTGAGATACTTTGCACATACATACTCACATCTCATACACATACCTAAAATTATTCATACTTAGTTCAACACATATGAAAGAACAGTCTGGTCCAACAGTTTTTCAGAGCAAATGAAGCCAATGGAATGACCCAAGAATGACAACAACAGAAGACCAAAAGGTATTAGCAAGCTGTAGAGAGGGGTCTTTAGCCTTTTAAACAGTATAATGTTAGTAATACTGGTATTGTCATTCAAAAACAAAGAAAAAAGCCCAATGCAGAACACTTGTTCAAAGTCAGGATGAAACAAGCAGATGACGGAGACACTGATTTGATCGGTTTGTCTACAACACTATATACGCTTCAATTCAATAGCAGTTTTGTATTGGAAAGTTTTGTTGAAATATCTATGATAACTTTGGAAATTATTTTTTATCATCACAACTATGTTGTAAAAACCTGCACTACGGTACAACATCATCCACCAATATAAGCCTTTTTACATATATATAACTGCATTTAAGTTTGGAGATCTTTTCTATTTTAGAAAGGGTAAAACAGGCAAATCCCTGCTATGACCAAGCCTAAGAGACACTGAAAAAATAACACAGTAGGCTGGTGAGTATAGTCCCATGGCAACAACAGCATGAGAAAGAAAAAAAAATTATACAAAGAAATGCAAACAGATTCTAGAAATGCTGCTAAACCAGACAAAATAATACATATTGTAAATGCCATTTCTTAAGCTACATGGAAATGTGAGTCTCTTCTTTGAAAGTAAAACTGTGTGTAAAGACAGAAACAAGAGAACTAGCAAACTGAACTCCTTAATCAATGGAGCTGTAAAGAGTTATTCATTAATGTAGTGTTTGGACATGGTATGATAGATATTTAAAGTGGCGGTTGGGATGGTGTGAGCAACAGACCTGGTATTGACCTTCTGAACAAAGACAATCTGACTGAGAATTCATAAGTATTCAAAATGTCTTATTACTATCAGAGTAAACCTGCACATCAAAGTTTAAATCAAAAAGGAAATAAATGATTCACATACCAAAATCAGACTAGACATAAGGAAGAAATTTTTTACAGTGAGGGTGGTGAAACACCGGAACGGGTTGCCCAAAGAGGTGGTAGATGCCCCATCCTTGGAAACATTCAAGGACAGGCTGGATGGGGCTCTGAGCAACCTGATCTAGTTGTAGAAGTCCCTGCCAACTGCAGGGGGGATGGTCTAGATGACCTTTAAAGGTCCCTTCTATCCCAAAGCATTCTATGATTCTATGAAAAGCACAACAAACAATGCAGAGTATCACCCACAGGACAATAAAAAAGACCACCTATCAATAACCCAGTATAGTGCCCCATGGTCAAATATAAATAAACGTTGAATGTTCTTTAAACCAATGATACCCAAAACTGATGTCCACCCTATTATCAGAGTCACAGATTAGGTAACTAACTTACACTAATGCTAACTTACTCATTAGTTTTTTTTCTAGTATTGACATTGACAGATTAGCCTGATGAGTTCTGGAGCTGATCTTCACACCAGAGTACTAATGCTGATTTAGAGGGCTTTGTCAGTGTTGCAAATACTAGAAGGAAAACAAAACCTGAATCTTACTTAGGACAATGTCCCAGAAAAAAGGAAAGAAGGGCAGCTCAGTGGAAGGGGATGAGACCTCACATTTTGATTTCCGCTCCTAGGATTGTCTCTCTTTCCTTTCCAGTCATATTCTTCCATAAATATGCACATGTGCCACAGTGCAGGGGTTGAACCAGTGCCTTTTTCATTCTGTACAGGTGAGACCTGTGCTTCCATCTGTCTGCTTGCTCCAACGGGAGGGACCTGGACTGAGGCCGCACCTCGAGTACTGTGTTCAGTTTTGGGCCCCTCACTACAAGAAGGACATCAAGGTGCTGGAGCGTGTCCAAAGAAGGGCAACGAAGCTGGTGAAGGGTCTAGAGCACAAGTCTTATGAGGAGCGGCTGAGGGAACTGGGGTTGTTTAGTGTGGAGAAGAGGAGGCTGAGGGGAGACCTTATTGCTCTCTACAACTACCTGAGAGGAGGTTGTAGCGAGGTGGGGGTCGGTCTCTTCTCCCTAGTAACGAGTGATAGGACGAGAGGAAACGGCCTCAAGCTGTGCCAGGGGAGGTTTAGGTTAGACATTAGGAAAAACTTCTTCACCGAAAGGGTGGTCAAGCATTGGAACAGGCTACCCAGGGAAGTGGTTGAGTCCCCATCCCTGGAGGTATTTAAAGAACGGATAGATGTGGTGCTTGAGGACATGGTATAGATGGACTTGGCAGTGTTAGGTTAACGGTTGGACTCGATGACCTTAAGGATCTTTTCCAACCTTGACGATTCTATGATTCTATGATTCTTCTTTCTGCCACCCCTTCAAAACACCCTGTAATTTTGGTGTGGTTGGGGGGTCAAGCCTCCTCAAGGTGAGAAGGACCCCGAACATAGGCTTTTGGGACACTTTTGGCATCATTGTGTGCTGCAAAAAGAGGCAACTTTTCTCCATTAGGCATCTAACCACAGCAGAAGGCTAGGCAGCCTGAATCCCACATGAAACGTCCTTTGTTTTTCCTCTCAGTTCCCCATACAAATAACAGAGAGAGAGGAGGTATAGCTTGGGTTCCCATGGTGGCTTCCAGATGTTTTCAGAGATTCCTTCTTCTTTCTATTGTCTGCAACAGAACATGTTAGGTCTACTGGGGCCATAGGTGTGAGCATAGTACCATTATTTAACGGCAAATAGTATGCGGATGGATTTTAATGGCAATTGCCAGTCTTTTGAGAAGATAAATACTAAATGCTAAAGAAAGCAACGTAAGAGATTAAACAGCCTATTTGTGTGTTTGAGCATAATGGCACTGAGAACTTGAAACACCATGCCCTGTGATTAGAGCACATAATGCCATACCACTTTTTTTTCCTGGAGACCACAGTGACAGTTTATTGGATAAGATTGAAGCTATTTTTCAAACAAATTGCGATCATTTGTGTTACTGTGGAAATGCCATTATACAGTAAAGTTAACAAAAATACTTGTACTGAACAAAAAAAAAACACTAAAGAAGTAGTTTTGTTAGTAAAGGTTAAACAGGCTTCTCACTGGCAATCATGGAGATTATCAGCTCAGTGTGTGCATGTCTATCTTGTCAAGCTGTTGGGCAATAATTCTAGGATATTTCAGTATATTGAGCTAGCCGAATTCTCGGTGCATTCTAGGAGAATAATCTACTCATTTCAGATGATAGGAGAGTTTTTAAAAACTGAGTTTTGTCTGCAGAAATAGGAGGTTTTTAATTCTGCAATTATGAAATGTTATAATTGTGCTTTGCATTAGAAAGGGGGATTTTATTCCCAATGTGCTTGACAGGATTCTTCTGTTTGCAGACTCCCTGATCTATTTGCAATACTCATTATCATTTTTTCTTAGTATTAAAAATATGTTTAACAATGTTTTGCATGCACAAGCCAAAGAATGGTAATTATTTATCAGCCAATGTATTCTAAATAGTTTCATTTATGCTATGACACAGAACATTTGCAATCTAACAACTATGCCTTGTTGTAAGGTGTAACTATAATGTCTCCTGGGTTTAAAATATTGCTTTCATCCCTCATAAATGCAAAATTAGAAATAAAAACAATATTAGAAGTTGCCTCTCCTTTCAGGGAACTGGATGAAATTTCCTCTAATCAAAGCAGTTACTATATCAACTATTGCTTTGCACCTGCCATTCATCTGCGTGCAGCCTAACTGACAATGCAACTTGTACTTGGTTTGCAAAGCCTACGTTTGTGACGTGTATAGTGATCTGGAAAATATACAATATTATGGATACATACATCGCAATAGGCACAGACAACATGGTCACTGGGGAAATCTCCTGGTTGATGGGGTCTTCCTTCCCTAAACTGCCTCAACTTTGATCTAATAAGTCTCTTATCAACCTCCCACAAATTCTACAAACCTCAGTTTCTTACAAGGTGTCTGAGAATGAGCTAAGGTTTCGGGGGTTGGTTTTTGGGGTTTTGGGGTTTTTTATTTCTATCCTTTTATTAACACATTTACTCACATGTTACACAGGGATCTGCATTCTTATCCAATGTATGTTAAAGAGATTGTGTTGTATGATCAAACACAGGTGATGATCACAGTTATGATAAAATTAATTAAACACAATGTTAATATTGTTACTGGATTCCATGTTTCCTTTATTGTGAACTAGTCTTGTGTAATAAGAGCAACAAAATTTAATTTAGTAACTGTAAGAAAGTCATTGAATCAACACTAAGATTAACAGTTATGTATTACAATAAAAGCAATGCAAACTCATTTAAGCTTACCTGCATATAGATTTTCATTGTAAGCCATAAAAAACAATAAAAATAAGTTACTAAATGATGAAAGAAGTAAGTGGACAGGAACATGTCTGTGCATACGGTTGATTAGAAACATTATCCATGAATGCACCTAAAAATAAAAGAACAAAAGGGAAATATATATTTTTCTTCAAATGACAACTTAAAACAGGTCCCCAGAATGCTCTTTCAAATGTAACAAAGACATTTTCTCTTAAATATATGGCATCAAACTGAAAGATTTTTCCTTTCCATAAAAGATAAAATTAAAGGTGCATAACAATTTAGAACCCTTATTGAATCCTATCCATTGTATGACACACCGATATGATATCTGGAGTGTTGGTGAAAAACAAAACGTTTTCTATGGTTTGTTTATAAAGAAAGGTCAATGAAAATTATTCTTTTTCCTTATTTACTAATGACAGAAGAGGCTGCATGTTTTTTAATGCACAGCCCAGTTATACAAAAAAGAGATGCTATCACAATATCCTTGTTAAATAAGAAGAAAATATATAATTGCATGAGACCATGACAGAATAGGTACTCTGCTGCAAGTCAATGTCCAGTTGGTTTTTCTAGCATATTTTTCATTTCTTTGTTAAGGCTTTAGCTAGCACTGTAGTAAAGAATAATTCTTTATTTGCTATACTAGTTCCTTCTTATTATTCAGAAGCATAATTCACTTACATCACTCAGAAAAATTACCCAGAGAGCTTGTAGCAACCATCTTTCTGTAAATTAAAACCCCTTAACTTTGTGCTCGCTAGAAGGAATAAAACTTTATAACCAGGCCTTGAACTTTGAGAACCAGAAATGCATGTTTCCAGATTAATAATTCCTCTTTAAAGTGTCCATATCTGCGCACCTGATTAAGTAAATGGCAAAAGTCAGGGGGAGGAGGAAGGTGTAAAGGAATCTCAGATCTTCTTAATACAGAAAAATGGTTACTTACCAAAAATAAAAAGAATGTTTTATTAATTTGAATATTAGAACATAAATTTCGAAATTAAAAAAGTGGCTGATAATGGTCAAAGATAAATGAAGTTCTATTCTTTTTTCCCTCTCATTCTATAAGGCATGTGGAACAGGAGACTTTGGGGATTTCAGACCTGATAAGCAGCATGGCTTATAAGTCAGTCTATTTTTCTTTGTTAATAAAAAAATGATTGCCCAATTACAAACATGTAGTTTACTATTCAACTAGTACAAATCCATGTTGCAAAGTCATTTTAAAAGTAAAAGCTAAATATTTTGATTGTGGGATATCAAGTCATTACTTTGCACATTAAAAATGAAAAAAAAAGACCAAAAAAATTGTTTAGTCACTTGGTAATCAAGTAACTCTCAGCAGTTCAACCCTTTCCCCCAGATTTTACCCTGAAAAAAAATATCCAAAAGCATGTTTTCAGTCCACTCAGTTTGGGACTCCCCACCAAAATTCAGCAATTAACTGTTGGTGTGAGAGCACCTATGTTGCAATTTAGCCATTGGCAATGACTGCCTTTGAGAGGAAGAAAGAAAGAAAGAAAGAAAGAAAGAAAGAAAGAAAGACAGAAAGAAAGAAAGAAAGAAAGAAAAGAAATAAAAGAAAGAAAGAAAAGAAAGAAAAGAAAGAAAAGAAAGAAAAGAAAGAAAGAAAGAAAGAGACAAAGAAAGAAAGAGAGAAAGAAAGAAAGAGAGAAAGAAAGAAAGAGAGAAAGAAAGAAAGAAAGAAAGAAAGAAAGAAAGAAAGGAAGGAAGGAAGGAAGGAAGAAAGGAAGAAAGGAAGGAAGGAAAGAAGGAAGAAAAAGAAAGAAAGAAAGAAAGAAAGAAAGAAAGAAAGAAAGAAAGAAAGAAAGAAAGAAAGAAAGAAAGAAAGAAAGAAAGAAAGAAAGAAAGAAAGAAAGAAAGAAAGAAAGAAAGAAAGAAAAGAAAGAAAAGAAAGAAAGAAAGAAAGAAAGAAAGAAAGAAAGAAAGAAAGAAAGAAAGAAAAGAAAGAAAGAAAGAAAGAAAGAAAGAAAGAAAGAAAGAAAGAAAGAAAGAAAGAAAGAAAGAAAGAAAGGAAGGAAGGAAGGAAGGAAGGAAGAAAGAAAGGAAGGAAGGAAGGAAGGAAAGAAGGAAGAAAAAGAAAGAAAGAAAGAAAGAAAGAAAGAAAGAAAGAAAGAAAGAAAGAAAGAAAGAAAGAAAGAAAGAAAGAAAGAAAGAAAGAAAGAAGGAAAGAAAGGAAAGAAAGAAAGAGAAAGAAAGAGAAAGAAAGAGAAAGAAAGAAAGGAAGAAAGGAAGAAAGGAAGAAAGGAAGAAAAAGAAATGGCAGAATCTGGGTCATCTCAAGAATACTGGATTATTGTCCTTCATTCTCACTAATTGCCATGAGTAATCATCAGTCCAGTAATTCACAGAGCACCACAGAACACTTGAGGGAGTTGTTCCTTGGTGTCTGGGCACCAGGATACAGACTTTTCCCTGTTGCCTTAGAGATGCAACTTGAAAGACTGGGTCAGCTCCCTTGGGAAAGGATCTCTTCCACAGACACTGGATTCTTCACATATGGATTTCTTTATAGTTACTGGAGATAGGAAGGTACTTTTACTGCCTCACCCTAAAGTAGGTATGTAAAATGGGTCAGAGGGGTTGGATATAAACTACCTGTTTCCCCCTGTCAATTACAATGTGAATCTGATCAGCTGACTCAGATACAGCTGTCTACTTTATAGATATCTAAAGCTATGTGAGATGTATTTCACCAAAGGAGGCTACAAAACCATTTATGCCCAGCACAGAATTGCCTCTCTTCTGAAAGAGAACAAATTGTTCATCTACTGTTGTAGTGCTCTTTCACTCATGGGTGAATCATGGAAGTGAAAGGATTTCAAGAACAGGAATGATTATTTGGTGACCAAAAAACTTTAAAATTCTAAATGAGGGAAGCAGTTTTTAATCTCCATCAGAACTGGCCTGGCTTTCTGAACCAAGAAATAAATATTATGTTGCTGCCTCACTGTACAAGCTAAAAATCCCTCTGCTTAAAAGAAAGAAAAAACAGAATTATTGGACTGGAACATGCAAACATAATGGAAAGCCATCCAAATTTTCTGAAGGAGACAGAAAATATGGGATAATTTCACATTCCAGAGAACATGGAATTTCTTGTTCACCAAGATATGTTTAAACATTTTCCTGGCTACATTTCAGACAAGAGAATGCCTTTGGGACAGTCAGTCTGAATGTCTACTACAACAGATGTCTGTTACAGGTATTGTCAGCTTCTCAGATAAAATCCAGAGCTAGTATTCACAATGCTGTAATGAGCAAAATGAATATGTTTCTCTCACAAGACAGTAAAAAAACCCCACGCACTCAACTACAATTTAAATAATACCAGCATTATGAACAGTAAATAATTGCCTCAGTTTTTACTAGCAAGACCAGCCTCCACAAATCCTAGATCCCTGAGATCAGGGGGAAAAGTCTGGAGTGATGAAGATTTACCATTGGTGGAAGAGTATCAGGTCAGGGAATACTTAAGCAAACTGAACACACATAAATACATGGGCCCTGGTGGGAGGCACCCACAAGTGCTGAGGGAGCTGGCTGATGTCATTTGTGAGGACATTTTTGATTATATTTGGATGATCATGGTGACTGAGAGAGGTGCCTGAGGACTGGAGGAAAGTAAATGTCCCTCCTATCTTCAAGAAGGACAAGAAGGAGGACCTAGGGAACTACAGGCCAGACAGCCTCATCTTGATCCCTGGGTAGGTGATGGAGCAGCTATTCCTGGGAAAAATTTCCAGGCACATGAAAGACAAGAAGGTGATCAGGAGCAGTCAGCATGGCTTCACCAAGGCGAGGTCACGTTTGACCAACCTGATAACCTTCTACAATGAACTGACTGGCTTGGTAGACAAGGGGAGAGAAGTGGATATTGTGAACCTTGACTTCAGTAAGGCTTTCGACACTTTCATCTCTTCTTTCATAGCTTCTCTCCTTAGCTTCTCATTGAGAAGGTGATAAATATGGGCTAGATAGGAAGTCAGTGAGGCGGACTGAAAACTGTCTGAATGGCTCAGATGGTGGTGATCCGTGGCATGAAGTCAAGTGGGAGGACAATAACTAGTAGTGTATCCCAGGGGTCAATAGTGGGTCCAATCCTGTTCAATATCTCCATTAATGACCTGGATGATGGGGCCGTGTTCCTTCAGCAAGTTTGCAGATGACATAAAACTGGGAGGAGTGGCTGATACACAAGACAGTAATGATGCCATGCAAAGGGACCTCAACAGGCTGGAAAAATTGTCTGACAGGAACCCCATGAAGTTCAACAAGGGGAAGTGCAAAGTCCTGCAGTTGCAGAGGAACAGCCTAATGTACCAGTACATGCTGGAGGCTGACTAGCTGGAAAGCAGCTTGGCAGAAAAAGACCTGAGGGTCCTGGTGAACATGGAGTTGAATGTGAGCCAGCAGTGGACCTGGGTCCTTGCAGCAAAGATGGTGAATGGTATCCTGGGCAGTATGAAGAGGAGTGTTCCAGTCAGTTGAGGCAAGGGGCACAAACTGAAACACAGGAGGTTCCCTCTGAACATCAGGAAACACCCTTTTACTGTGAGGCTGACCGGGCACTGGCACAGGTTGCCCAGGGAGGTTGTGGTGTCTCCATCCTTGGAGATATTCAAAAGCAGTTTGGACATGGTCCTGCGCAACCTGCTTTTGGTAGCCCTGCTTGAGCAGGGAGATTGGGCAAGATGACCTCCAGAGGTCCCTTCCAACCTCAACTATTCTGTGATTCTGTGACTATAGTAATCTCTATGGTAAAACACTTCACTGACATCATAGTTTCACCACCCACTGTTGTAAAATGAGAAAATATGAAGTGCATTGACCCTGCAAGACAAAAGTATTTTATCATGACTGTAACTGTTTTCCAGAAAATTTTGTTGGGATTGAGGCAGATATCCTTTGAGGCACTACAGTCCAGTATGTATTTTAGGATCAGAGAAGCTGGTGACCGTCAATAGTTAAATTTTCCCCTTTTTCTCCTGATTAAATAGGATTTATTTCAGGTTCATTCTGGAAAACAATTAGCTGATGCATAGAACTAAAAAAATACACATATACACTAGTTCAAATGTAGAGGTTCCAACAAAAATTTCTAAAATTTGAACAGAAGAAAATTAAATGTTTTTTCTTAAATAACATATGCCCAGACCTGAAATTATGAGGTTAGCTGATGTAATACTAAGGATCTATATTGAGAGACAGATTTATTCCCATAGCAATAAGCAAAGTACAGATTCCAATCCAGTTAAAACAAAAAAAAAAGTAGTGTGTTACTAGTAGAATCCCCTTTAATAATTTCAAAGGCTAAGTAAAAGTAGATTAAATAATTTCAAGGAAATAGATTAGATGCATACAACCTTTTAATCTTTCTTAGTATTTAAGTTTATCTGTAAGAGGCTGAAAACATATACAGAAATCTCAAACTATTAATAATGTTATCAAAGTTTAATTGTTAATTGCCTTTTCATTTAGCCTTCCTTAGAAACAAATCCACATTAACAATAGTTGCTAAGGAGAAATATAAAATTGCCACAGAGTGAATTACCACCTATTCTCACCATTTTATAATATGCTGTCTTCTTCATGACATTTTCCCCACCTCATGAGCCATGTATCTTACACCTCTTGGTCATAGCTTGCTGTAAATCCATGGAATTTCAGGCAATTAATGGCATTTATATCATAAATGGAGAAAAAAACTTTGAGATTTGATCAGATCATTACCACTTACAGTTCTTACAGTAGATCAAGTCTGACATTAATAAAGGTTTGTAAGTTAATAAAGTTTCTCTAAGCAAAACTGCTTTTACGATATATTTGAGCTTTTGGTGAAGCTGAATGCTTTTTCTGCCAGTATTTTCAGTATTCTTTGTTGTGCATGAAAATAGTTAGTGTCTTATTACCGTTTCCAAAATTTTAGACAGTGGCACTAAGTTTGACCCATGAGAATCTCCCAAGGTTGCAGAAGAAATTCTTGTCTACTGTATTTAGTTACAATTAGCTCCTTCATCTTCATTTCACTAATTTAGGCCTCCATATTGATATTATGTTTTTTCAGATTATAGTAGTATTAATAAATTAATTACAAGAATTCCTTGTGCCTACACTTACTTTTGTAATGAGATGTTTCCATATATCAAAGTACATACTGGGTTTTACTGAAGGATTTCAACTTTTCATAAAGAAATGTTCTTATGAAATAAAAATTCTGAGAATATTTCTTTATTGTGCTATATAGTGATATTACCACACAAAAATTAAATATAGTGGGAATGGCAAGACCTTCCTCAAGGTAAGGTCATCTATATGTGTCATTCCTGGCAGATGGTCTATGCTTAAGGTATGAGTGGAACTCCACAGCTGTCCTGGGCAAAGGATTCTTGTGCTTTAATCTGCTGATCATTAGATTTTTTCCCCTCTATGTTTAAGTCAGTCTTTCTTGCTGCATCTGAAGACACAATCTGTCCTGCTCTGATTGTTCACAGGGAGTGTAGATATTTTCTCTTTTCAACACTACTTAAAATACCTGAAGGCAGTTACCATTTTCCTTCTATATCTTTGCTGCAGTTTAAATAAATAATTCTATTTCGTTCAATATTTTATCTTAGATCATTTTTTCTATACTCCTGATCATTCTCTTTGTTTTTGACTATAATCTCTTCAACTGGTACACATTTTTCATCTAGTGCAACATACAGATATTGGCATTAAATCTTTGCCCTGTTTTCCCCTGTAACTCCCAGACCTGTCTTTTGAAACCTGTTTGTGAGCCTGCTGTTCCCTTACTGGTTTCATATTGCAGATTATTTCTGCCTAAGTGCTGTACCTTGTATTTCATCCAATTTTTAGGCCATTTCTCCAATTTGTCAAGATCATTTTGAACCTTATTCCTGCGTCCATCCTTGTGATGTCTCTCAGTTTCATGACATCTGCAAATTTAATAAGCGTATTTTCCATTTCAATTCAATTTCAGTTCAATTTGTTAATAAAAACATTGAACAGAACTAGACCCATGACAGAACCCTGTATATTCCCACCTGACCCTTCCTTCTTTTTTGACAGTGAAATATTGCCAAGGACTCCATGGGTACTGTTAGAAAAGCTGTCTAACACCCACCTGGTAGTTTTCATCCGGACTATGATTCCAGAGTTTGCTTATGAGAATGTCACAAGAGACAATTTCAAATGCCCTACAAAAGTCAATATACAACACCTACTGCTTTTCCCCTGTTCACAGTTCCCTGCAGTTCTGTCATGGAAGGAAATTAAGCAGGTTTGATGTGATTTACTCTTGACAAATCAGTGCTGTCTGTTATTTATCTCCTTGTTATCTTCTAGCTGCTTAGAAATAGGTTTGATTATTTGGTCAAAAATTTTTCCAGGAATTGAAATTAAACCAGAAGTTCTATAGTTTGGTGGCTCCTCTCTTTTTTATGGGTAGTCACAAAATTTGTTCTTCTTCAGGTCTTCCGACATTTTATCTGTGCTCCACGTAGATACTTCCAGTTGGAAGTAACCCTAGAATGCAAAGGCGGCTGTGTTTTGGTACATTGTACTTGTTAGCTATAGCTACACCTTATCTTCCACCTCTAATCACACCCAGTGCAGAGTTTACTATTTTTATGGTAACGATAAAAAGTTACTATTGGTAGCCAGAAGTTACCATTCCATTTTATGCTCTGCTTTTTGTCAGGGATACCCTGATACACTATCACTTGCTTAGATTATGCCAGCCAAGGTGCTTAAGTGATTACTCTCTTTTATTTCTGTCAAAATAAGCTGGGATAGCTCATTTTCATCTTCAGTTGAAACTCTTTAAGACAACCTGTCTCACTTTGGCTAAAATGAGTTAGAAAGCACTCACATCATGATGTGAAGGAGAAAGTGATTAGCAGCTGGGAACAGGATAGGGGTCATTACCTCTGCAAGCAACACAGCTGGAGAAGGAAGAAGGCATGTGTTCTGGCTTCAGTTTTCTTCTAGCTGAGAAAATCTAGCATTTCAAGAGATATTAGCATTGAACACTGGACTTTTTCACAATATTATTTTCCAATACATCTTGTAGTCAGCTAATACACCCAGTTCTTTCTTTTCCCCTGCTGCTTCTATCTAATCAGCTATTGAAAGTAGAGGAAATTTCACAGCTTTACCCTCTACTGAATAATGTTATTTTTTCTCATCTGTCTGCATCTCCAGTTCTCATGATTATCAAGTTATTTCTTTTTGATATTCTTACACCTACTACATTGAATTATTTTTTCTGAATGTGATGTCATATGCAACTATCATTAGCACATTGTTATGGCTTTATATGGACATTAATAAAAGCATTAAATACAATTTGACCTAAGTCAAGTCCTTAAGGAATTTCACCTGAATGGAAGGCCTGTAGTTTCCTTCTGCACAGTCCACCACAATATCCCCTTTAGCTGTTGATTTACCTCTATCACATTTTGTTTAGTAATCCTATCTTCTCCAGCTTTCCTCATAATTTATGAGTAAAGCTCAAGAACATGTCTTTTAGGAATGATGCAAAGAATGTTTTTTCTGATGTGCATGTGAGACCCTGTGATGAGCTCAAAAAGGCTGGAGGCCACAAACTGAGGTAGATCTATTTCTCTGACAAAGACAAAGTACTGTAAAAGTTATTTTTTAGTGGCTCCCTCAACATCCTCTTTTATTGTTAGGTCCTATTCCTCCTAGCATTAATTGCAGAGCTTTCACAGAACTTCAATGGGAGAAGAACCAGAATATCAAACAGGAAAGATCTCCCACAAACTGAAACTCTACATAAGAACAGCTCTAGCACAATTCATTGGGCAAATACTGGAGACACTTATGTAAGCTTCAAAGTCAATAAAGATAAAAATTTGAACCAGGAACAGCTTTTCAAGGAAAGTCATAGAACACTTGAACTCTGAACTGGATAAATAATTAGAGAAAAGGCATTATGAGCTGCAGGCTCTGATATAGGTTGGAAGGCCACTTTATTACAATGTCTAATTTATTTGACTAATCCTAGAAATTTATACTCCATGGTGACAGGCACAGAAATTCACATATTATTTAATCCTTCTCTTTGTCTCATTGTAAATACAGTTCTTCATAGGGAATTGTGTTTTAGGAAATGGCTTTCAGTGACTTTCAGGCAGAAATATGAGGAAAAAAAACATTCTTGGCCAGTCCTTATTGCAGTGATGGTTTCTATTCTCCAATAGTTTTAACAACCATGAACAAAATCCTGTATGGAAACACACAAAAGATGCTTTACGTTGGGTGGTAACACCATTTCAAGGTTCCACTTTTGAAAAAGGATGACCTTTACACTTGACAGATGGCCCTCCACAGCCATATGCGAAAAGCACTTAAGCACAGCTTTTCAGTGAAGGGTAAGTGACACAGTCATTCTTGATGAGAAATGTTGAGAATTCACAGATGTAAATTCACCTGAGACAGAAATACAGGCACAACAATACCATATTTAATGTGAAACCAGAAAATAATGTTCAGTTTTATATAGTAAATACTCTGGGGATGGAAAACTATAAACAGAAAAAATATTGTCCTCATTATTCCAGAAAGCACCCTAGACTTTTGCATTGGGTTATGTATATAACCCAGCTAGACATTTCCTTACAAAGTAAGTTTGCAAGTTATCTTGCCATTACATAACTGAACAGATAGCACTTTCATTATGATGCTTCTTACATTCATACACTGTTGTCAAATCTAGTAAAGATAGTTTAGATTATGAACATAAGTCCAAACTTCAAGAACTGAAGCTAAGCCAATTTTCGTGCTGCTATTTTGTTAGCACACAGTCTAAATATTTTCACTGGGTTTGGCTCCTGCTTTCAAACTAGATGGTATTCAGGCTGATGCTCAGTTAGGAGACACGTTTTCTTTAACAGTGTTAGCACAACCAGAGGTTAGTACAACAAAAGCTATTGTTTCTGGCTGTGATATATGTTTCTCCTTGGCATAAGGATTTTCTTAGCATAAAGTTATTTGCTAGCAATGGGTTCCCTCAGAAATGTTTTGCCAAGAAATTAACCACATGTATCATTAATGAAGTCAGTGTTTCTGCATCACTGTTCATAGAAAATATTCACATAAATAAGGCAATAAACCCAGGAGATTCTATCAAAGTAAATGTGCTTAAGTACTTTTCTCCAGAAAGAGAAAGCTATAAAAATATTTTTGCACTTCACAAATTTTTCTGAGTTTTGCTGTCTGTTTTCCCAGTAGCTTTATCTTGCTTCTCTCTATATCTTAATCTTTAGAAGTACATTTATCATGATGAGTACCTGGCTCAGACTGAAATAAGCTGGAAAGCTTCAAAAGAAATAGTTCAGCCTATTCTGAGAGTAAGATGAGGAGAAATTGGTTTTGCATATTAACTTTCTGGTCATTAAGCTTATTTACTCTCTTTGAAAAAAAAACAGAGCCATAAAATCAAGTGATGGATATCAGATTTTCACCTTTCACATGAAAAACAGCTCTTGGTTAACAAAGCCATGAGTCTTTCAAGAAGTCTCAGTTCATACATACCATACAGGAACCTGTTAAAAATTTGACAGCAGAGTTTAGCGTATACTGAGCATACCCGAGCTCCTGACGGTGGCAGATGTATGTGACCATGTTGTACAGAACAGAACTTTCCCTGAAAATCCTGCAGTAGGCCACATGTGCTGGATAAAGTCATCTTTTCTCTCTCTCTTACTCTCAGTAATTCCAGAGATCTCATTCCTGCCAGTTCTCTTACTTTCAGTAGTCAACCTACTTGTTTCCAGGGTTAAATCAATTGAATGCCACCTTGAAGAAGACAGTCTGTAATGACCAGTCACTGCCCGATTTCCCCTCTAACACAAGGCAAATCATTTCAGTATTCACCAGCTAGTAATGACTTTTTCCCTGTAGTAGAATTACCCAGGAACAGCTATGGTGCTTTAAATACATATCTTAATCTGAATGTGTTCAAACTGTAATTCTGAGTTCTTCTTTTTCAAAATCCTCAAGGATATGCAGAATTGCTGCATGCTCGTGAGTGTACTTGACATTGGCTGGAACCATGATCTGAACAATTGAGCTATAATAAAGTCTAGACTCTTAAGTGAATGTTGTTCTTCACTTCTTCATGTCTCAGTTCCTTACAAATGAAGCAGAGCCAATGTTGCCCCCTTCACTTCAGGTTATGAAGATAAGTTCTTCATTAGTGTTTTGAAAAATACCAGGTGCTGTGATGCAAACAGCAAAGAAACAACAAGAAGTAAAATTGTAATTCTGGATGCAGAATTTGAGTGTGTCAGGGCCCACTCACTGAGAAATTCAGATAGCAGTACTATTTATTCTCTGACTCTCTTCTTAAAGTCTGTTAAGATATATAGGATAAAAGCTGCACAGGCAGTTTCTTATTTTTTGAGTGGTTCATTCTGGAAATGTTAGCCACAGCACATTAAAAATCCTTTTCAGTCAACTTCCTTCCTGAAGAAAGCAAGAAGCTGATGGGAGGTGTATATTTGCATCTCGTCCCAGCATGGTGCTAGCATTCAGCCAGAGCATGCACCAAGAGTCAGGCATTCAGAGGCACTCCTTAGAGTATGCATAGCCTGTAGGAGCAGGGAACTGAATTCAACTGCCTCAAAAGCCTTTTCCATTCTTATGATAGCAATCTAGACGTAAGTACTTTTATCCACAGAGCAATAAGAAACTCTTAACAGCAGCAAAACGTTTGCATCTGATTTTGGATACAAGGAGCTTGGACTAATCGGTTTCTTCACACACAGAACAGCTACAAATGATGGAGTTTTGCAGATACCTTTACAGAGACAAACCAAGTACATTCTTCTTTTGAACAGCTGCAGCGTAGTTTTATGATAAGCAATAAAATCAGACCCATGATGGCTAGTAAATTACTTTGAGATATTTCTATTTGATAGTTTTCTTACACTGAAACCGCTGCCTAACAGTAACCAGTGCTGCAAACCCATACACAATTATTTCAAGGATGTGATTTCAAGGAACATATTTTGCTTTGCCTCCATGGAGATACACAGTAAAAATTTCACTTTAACATTCCAGTTTTCTTCATATGGCCTATAGGGAAGTAATTAAAACAAGCAGTTGCCAAGGAAATACTGCAGTCTTCTCTTACAGAAATATGTATATCCCATTGTATACATCTGAAATAATAATTATTATGTATTATTAGCTGCATGCTGACAATAATCTCAGTGCTTTGCCATTTATATTCTGTTGTTGCTGAGCTTGAAATGAACACTAGACCACTGCAAGCTATCAGGAAAGAATAGCTGTTGTTCTTTGCCTACAAAATACCCCAGTGCTAATTTTACCATGAAAAGCCATCAATTTACAATCGCAACAGGAAATCAGGTAGACCTCAGAGAGATCCTGTCTCACTGTCTTGCCATGTCAGTACATAACTTTCTATCCATGTGGTTAAAATAAGATCAAACAAGCAACAGTTTTTGCCAGTAGTGATTTCTTGCCTTTTAAAACTAAGTTTTGTCAGAATACACTATAAGAAGGCACAGAAAAAACTCTTGAGTTGTTTTTATTCTCATCAGAAAGTATTCAGAGCACCACCATTCATCACCAGAACAGAGTGTAAAATGTATTATCTTCTCTAGAAGCACTCTGAGTAAAGTGAAAGGTAAATGAGACCACACTTTAGAGATGCCCATCTCCTTTCATTTGTTACAGCAAATGTTGCAGTCCCAAGTCCATCAGTCCAAAAGAAGGAACAGTAACAAGAGAATTCATAATTACAGAAAAACTGACTGCCACAGAACTGAGATACTTCAGTAATGTAATATAATAGGTATTTATATCACCAATTTTGGGAAAATCCAGGAATATACTTGAATGTTGCAAATCCATCTTTTTTTGTCTGCTATGTGCATGTGTAGTTGCACACATATAGACACATATTTCTGGTTGCAATAAAAGCTACCTAGACTCTTAATATATTTTTATTGGACAATTGTCGAATAAAAAAAAGAATTTAAATAATCCAGGAATTACTTATAACACCTCAACTCCCCCCTCAAGTTGAATTCTAAGATATGAAAATAATCACTTGATTTTTTTCCCTTGATATCATGAATTCTGCAGTCCTAGCTACACGCTGACCCTGCTCCATGATAAAAGGCCATCTGTTCCAGGAGCCAGCCTGTAGCCCAGTCATCTGGGCACTCTGCTAGAGATTAATTCCTCCCCTCGAGCAGCACTAGAACCCAAATCTCCTACTACTAAGCAGTCACTTCTGGCAAAAACCACCACCCTTTTCAGTGAAACTTAAAGGAGACTTAGTCCTGAAATCTCAGACCATCTCTGGCAGAGTCCTTGCAGAACCTAAGAACAGAGAGGCCTGTTTCTGGTGCCCATGTTTCAACACAGCAGACATGTCTAGACTGAATTCAGACTCGACCTATACAAATTTAGTCACTTCAGGATTTTTTTTTTGCCTAAAATGTTGACACTTTGGGTATCACCCCTCCCAAAACAAATCAGTTTGACTTGCCTGGATTGCTTCTATGAACAAATTTCCATGAATGCTCCCATGTCCCCTTGCTTGGTACTTCAGGTTTTTAGGAGTTTTGTAAACCATGGCACTGTATAGTTAACAGTCAGAGAGATGTCTCCATCATGGTTCCTTGCATATAGAATGGCTGGTTAAACCAGACATTAACGAGAGAAGGGTATAAGCAAAATGCAGTCTCTCTGCCAGACTTAAATGCCTGCTGAAGAAATACCCTGAGAAGTGTGTGTCTGTGAAAATAGGATTCACAGCCCAGCATTACCTTCATGCTGTGCCGTCACTACTCTGTCTCTGACTACAGACATCTGAAGGCACTTGTCAGTCCTGTGTAAGTCATTTGATCCTAGTGATCATACAGCTTCTCCATTCAGACTGGGATTGTGTCTAATCGTTGGCATGAAAATGCCAAGGGCTTTGAATCCCTCCTCCAGGGAAGCACCTGATAAGAAACTCTGCTCCAATCTTTCCCTCTCTTCCCTACCACTGAGAGTTCCTACATTAATTAATCATATTTTCAATATGCTACATCATCAACATTCAAACAGTGATGAAGTAAGTGAATTGATTAAATGGCTTGGAACCAAGTGCCACTAATTTGAAAATGGTGTGTGTTTGCATCAGTCCTTCACTGCAATCATAGTGCTAACAGCAAGATGATCTGGTGCTTGAAGAAGATCACCTAATGACACTCTCATGAGAGATCATTTAACTAGGGATGCATCCATATGTCATCAGTTCAGACCACACTCCAGGAGTGTTCTTACATTACTCACTGGTGTCAGAAAGCAGGCTCTGAAGAGTTACGAACATTCTTTCCTCAGCTGCTGAGCTGTAGGCTTCATCCCATATTGCAGGCAAAATCCTGACCTCAGCTATTAGTGCTTTCTGCAATCCTCAGCTGAGCGGTTGTTACTGATGTACCTTTATGTGATGTCTTCAATGCCTGAGAAATTCCAAGTGGCATCAAATGCAGTCATGTATCTCCTAGCAACAGAGGCCATCGTGAGCATATCAAGCTCATTTTCCAGTGGTTTCCTATGGAAGAAGGATGTGGAACGCAGACTTTCTGTGAATCTTTGCAGCAGAGCTTGTGGACAGAATAGCACACCCTGAAACTGATAAATCCACATGGTAGAGCACATCATTCAGCAAACACCCCAGTTCTGGCACTGCGGCAGTGTAACCGCATTCATACAGCAGAGCATCTGGATGAAACAGCCTTACCTTCCACATCAGGCCTCCCCCACTGATCTGCCTTCATACTGCTTTCTGTGCAGAAGCAGCAACAGACTGTGTAAATGAAGTCCACACAAAAATACCAATACCTTTACAGTACCTGTATCTGCTTTAATAACTTGCCAAATAAGAGTATGTACCAGATGCCAGCTTGTCAGATCTGGTCCCTCATGAGAATAAGTTTGGTGCCCATTCCACAAAATACATGATCAGACTCAAGGTCTTGGCCCTACAGTGTTTTTTATGGCCTGTGCCCAAGATAGCAGAAGAACAAAAATCTATAGCTCAGAAATGAAAAGCATCAGTGACAGCTCTAGTCTTCCAGTATAACAGAACATTCTACTGCAGCAGTAAAATTAATCTATGCAGGTGACATGCATTTCTTAAAGGCTGATCCAAAAATGCACTCCCTACTCTCCCTAGCCTCTGCCCACACCCTGCAGAAAAATGTGCCATCACAAATCTCATCTGCTGCTGCCCCCAGTGCAGAGTGCATTTCTTTTACCTTGCCTCTCTAACAAATACATCACAATATGTACATTATAAAAAATAATGAAGGAAGAAAGGCTAAAACTCTAGGAAAATAAGAGTCCTTACTTTCTACTGCTACATGTGTTCTGTTCCCCTGGAAGAGGAGAGGACAACAAACTGTATGTGGCAGATGCATAGCCACAGTAATGAATACTTCTCTGGAACGTGTTGAGGCACTTCAAGATTAAGAAACAAGTTTATAAGCCTACATAGGATGGGATAGGATAGGATAGGATAGGATAGGATAGGATAGGATAGGATAGGATAGGATAGGATAGGATAGGATAGGATAGGTTTTCAGGTCTTTGACTTACTTGCATATTCTTTGTGCTGCCATCTCCATTCTAAAGCAACACTACTGTTTTGAGAGAAATACAATACAACCCTGCATGTGTTGAGAATCATATTTATTCACAACAATTCCATTATGCACTGTTTTCAAGTAATTGACTTATTTCTCATGTAAAGGTATTTTAAATATGTGCCTTCTAACTGAAGGCATTTTGTAGCTTAAATTTCCATGAAAGTTTATAATAAACACGTGTAAGACAGCAACCAATCTTGAAGTGACTGAACGTTTGACATCTGTGACTTTTGTGCTGCAAAAATATTATTCAGTCTGAAAGAACCAAAATGTATCCCCTAGGAATTTGGTAAACTATATGTGTTTATGCATTCTCACCTAAACAAACCCTGTTTGTTGGAATCTGTGAGAAGCTGTTTTGAAGCGCTATTGATTTATCTGTCATTTTCTGTCCTTTTTGGATTTTACTTTAAATCTTATAACAATTTCCTTTTTATACTCCCGGAATTAATCATGTGCCCTTTGCTGTCTGAGCAGAATTAGGCCCACCTGAGCACAAGCCCCGAGCCCCCCCATGCTTGGCATGCGGCTCTGGACTCCATACTGCTAATGTCTTCTTAATGTGCTTCTACTTGGGCACACTTTGGAGCACTGCTGGTTCTGCACATTTTCTATCTTGAAAGAGAATAATTGTGTTATTGCTTTAACTGAAATAGTAATGTTCATTTTTTATTTTATGTTCTCAGACATAATTTCTTAACAAACCAACCTTCAAAGGACTTAGGAAGTAATTTGAAAAATTACTTGAAAAAAAAGATCTCATTAAATATCTCCTGAAGGCTTTTGTTAACAATGAAGTTTCTCTAGTATTTTTATATTTATATGTATGCACACACATAAGGACACTTCTTTTTTAAATTGAAATTGATTTTAAGATATTTCTTCAAGTTATACACTACTCTAGTATGTATATTTCTCACCACTTTTCCTACATCATATTTAACCTAGAAAGGACACATTTTATCCTAAAAAACATATCCAGGAAATTTTATATGTATCTCTTTTCCTTTTAGCTATTTTCTTAACACCATGCCAGTGAATACTTTCAAAAAGCTCATTTTAGTCATTGCATACTCAAAGCTGTCAGCTAACTCTCTTTGGAAAGCAGCATCCACATATTCTCACCGACTGAGATTCTCAGCCCCTGTATTTAAAGACTGACAGAATTCATGCTCTGATCCCATCCAAGGAGATGAAAGAGAGATGACAGTAGGTAATAATAGCAAGAAAAATGCTTAGGGAGCAAAATAGATTAGATTAGATTAGATTAGATTAGATTAGATTAGATTAGATTAGATTACATTACATTACATTACATTACATTACATGATAAAGCACTGAATAAAGTGAGAAGTACCTAGATGGGAAAGAGTAATATAGGAAAGGAGGGAAGGAGAGGGAAAGGGAAGGAATGCTGTGAAAGGGAAGTAAGGAGAGAGAAGAAACTCAGAGACATAAATTAAATTGAGAAGAAATTCTTGAACAATACAGACAATTTAAGTCTAAAAAACAGTTATTAAGAAAAAAGAATTTGTAAATTAGTCCTGCAGAAAATGTGGTTAGTGAAGAGGAATAGAGAAAAAGAGGTGGTCACAGGAGCTTTAGTAAAGGGTAGTGTTTGTGGTTGTTGTTTTTGAAACTTCACTGAGCATGCTTTATAAGATATTGAAAACCATGAGTCCATGCTGCTTTGACTACATATAGTATACACATGAAGTGTGAATGCTTTCCCACATTAGACGAGAAAGGAGCAGCACCCCAATCCAAGCCCAACTTGACATTCCTTTAGGATAGTACATATCACCTTCATTTCCTCTTCGAAATGGTGACAGTTATGAACTTCTGCCTTAAGAGCACTGTGGTCCAGTTCTTTCTCTGCCTGTGAACAGACCTGCCAGGCATCTGGGCATAAAGGAAAGAACTCATTGTCCTTTTTTAAGCCTGTCAGGAGCTGTTAACTCCAAATTCGCTGATTGTCTTATCTCTCTGGCTTCAGGATGAACCTATCTAAGTGTCAGAATCTTAAGCTGTTGAGAGAACTATCGATCGAATCTTCACAGTCTTTAAATCACTCAAAATGCAAGAGAGGTTTAGGGACTTCTCAGGTAAAAACTAGAGCTCTGAACTGCTGTAAAAACACTTTTAAGTGCAACCACAATTTCTGTTCAAAAAGGCTCAGAATCAGAATGCCCCCAAAATAAGATTTACTGGCGTTTTCATCTCCTGTTTTGTTTTGGTATTGAACAATGTTGGACACACTGTGTAAATCATTAAGAATCTATCCACTGAATACTGGTGTTGTTCATTAAACACATCATTTGTGTACTAGCACTTAATTAATTATAGAGCTCCTGAATAATGAAAATAATTGGCAAATAATATATTAACTGGATAATGGCAAAAATAGGCAAATAGTATTAAAGTAATTCCTGTAATAATTTAGCATAAGAATATTTTCTGGAATGAAACACTATCAGACAAGTATTAACAATTTACACATATGAAATTACTAGCTCTTTCAGATTAACTCTCTCTTGGGCCTTTATAGAGTGCTATTATGCAACGAAAGACCAAAGACAACAAAGTATTACACTTTCAACTCACTATACACAGAATACTGATCAAGAGTCCTGTGATTAAAATCCAATTAATATAAAGTATCTGTGTTTAATATGCATGGACACACATATATATATATATAAGTTTTCATAAATGTTTCCTAAATACACTAAAAACCTATTGAATACTATCTTAAAAATTTGATGTAGGGAAATGAATAACTTTTCCTACATTGAGAAATGTTAGAATAATTTTTATTATCTGCAATAGTTAAACAATTCAAACATTTTAAGTAACTCATACTAGTGGTTTTAGACATTTTTTCTTTAACAAAAATCACAACTAACTGAAATTGTTAACTTGGAACTGTAGTTAGAACAGCAACCACATTTCTTTTTTAATATGGACATTAAATTGTCAGGGTTTTTTTGCCTGGTTACATATGACAAACTTTTATAACTAAAAAAATCCATTGCAATCTTCATATTAAAAAAAGAAGTTCTAAGTGTTTATGCAAAAAGTCAATTGTAATGGTAGTCAAGGAAAGATTAATTTTGTATTATGTAAACCTTTAAAAGTTGGGAAACATTTACTTTCAGGAAACATTTACTTTCAGGAGCAACTTCACATCCTGAGAAAGTCTCAAGAGAAAGTAAATGGCCACATCGCCCATTGATTATGCTCAAAAGGTGCAGTATTTGGCCAGATTTACATGCAAGTCTAAATAGTTGGATTGAACTGGAGGGAAGAGGTTACAGCACTTTACGTATAGCTATCATCAGAGTACACAGATTAATAATAGTTCACAGGCCTCTCTTTGTTCTTCCTAATATATATTAGTATTGTTTACGTTACAATTTCTTCTACACGGTCCCAATGCATTCAATAACCACCTTTTGAGAGGATGTCTATTAACTGCAGCTAAGGATTTTCCAGCAGTAAGAGTTGAGGTGAAGTGCCTTATGAAGCACTTTGCAATTTATGGCTATATAGGTCAGATGTAAGCAGCCTTTCATGTTAACCAAACCCTCATTCTTACAGCTTTTCTTTTTTTCCCAAAGATCTACACAATATAGCTAATGATATTGAACTCAGTATATCTATTTCAAAAGGATTAAGGTGATAATCCCGCTTACTGAACCCTGAAGGCAATTTCTTTGGTGTTCTCTATGTCACAAATTCTATATCCTCTTTCTGCAACCCTGATCATACTAGATAAATATCACGGTCCACTCTGAGAATTTTTTAGCTCTGTTTCTTCCATGTTTTATTACACCACTGAAGTATGAATGTTACTTGATTTGAATATGCATAAGATAAAACTTTTAATTTTAATAGTTCTCATCATTAGGCCATTGCTTCCAGTGATGGTTCTAGCCATCGTTATCACAGATGGACTTAGTATCATTTTTTTCTTTTTGCAGCCAAAAGGAGATTGGAAACGGAAAGTACTAATAGGAAGAAGTAATACAAGAATATTCATGGTCTTTGATATAGGGAAGAGCTTCAGAACCCACAAGTGCAGGAGGAAACACCAGATCTCGTCAGGTGGGAAAGATAAAGTCAAATGTGATACTGAATGGGGAGCAGAGACCAAGCAGGTGAAAAACTGAAACTAGGAACCAGTACAGGGAGCATTTCTGGGAGACATTTCTTGTCAGAAGCCGGTAAATAGTGGGAAAATAGTTGTAGGTAAGTGAAAACACTGCAACAGTGAAATTTTGCATGAAAGTGAGGCAGAAATCTGTGAACACAGAGAGTTTTTGTCTAACAAAATAGAGCTCCCAAGGGGATGAAAAACTGCTTTGTAATAATGAAAACTTTTGCCTAGAAGTTTTCTGCCTTATTTGTTCCAGGAACAGAAGGGAGGGGACACATGAATAACTGACCACAGGAGAGCCAGTTACAGCATGCCAGATGCCCCAGAATAGCTTCACATATGAATGCTCTTACTCTTCAGGTAATAACAGGTAGTGAGACTTTGTAACTTTAATCTCTCAGGCAGTAGAAGGTGTCTGAAATGCCTCCTGGGTGGAATTTAGGAGCAGTGCAGGACAACCCTGCCTACCTTGCTTTTGTACCTGGGATGACCACAGGCACAGAAGGCTTCAAGGAAAGATCCTGCAAAGGATTCATCTCAGCAAAGACAGGAGTCAAAAGGCCTAACTAGAACCCTTTGAGATTCAAAAAGTGCATGCGCCTCAGCCTAACTATGCTGATTTTCTGGTATATATTCCTTCTAATAGCCTTCCTTCTTGGTCTATGAGTCTGGTATTTAGGATTCCTTAGAGCTCTGCCAGGCATTCCCACATGTAATCAGTTAAAATATAACCTATATGGTAATCTGAGATGCTGATGCTCTTGTTTCCCATCTCTAGGTGTAGGATGGGCGAGTTCTTGAGGTGAACATGCTAAATATCTGGCTGAGAGAATGGCCTATGTGTGCAAGCAAAAATGAGGTTTCACAGAGAAGTCTTGCTGAATCCTTGAGGCAGCCACCTAAGAAAACTTCAGACATACCCATCCATGTCTTTGTACTATCTAACTGGTCAGCCTGGGCCTCCTAACCCTCAGTGTCCTGGCAGATGTAAGTTCCAGTCAAAGACACTCACTGTCTTCTGTTGAATGTAAATTGACCTGGGGTTACAATTCAGCCATATGAACTTCACTGTGGACACGGTAGATAACTCTTAGATGTTACAGTGCTGAGCACCAACATATCCTGAGAGTCTTTGCTTCTGTGTGTCATATTGCACAGTGTGTTAAGAAGATGCACCAATTAATTTTTATGAGTAACTCAGATACTTCAGTGAAGAGCACTGTGGAAATACTAATGAGGAAATTAATTATTCTACATGGATAGGGAAATTAGATGTGTTCAGCAAAGATGGCATGTACTCATTCACTTACCAGCAGTGAGAATACCAAATATTGATTAGTTGCTCATTAAACCTGCACCATTCATTCTGACAGATGCCTCTCTGAACCAAATCAGTTCTGTTCCTGCCATTATTCATCCTATCAGGCTGTAGGCACTTAATTGAGGTGCCTCCACTTTCCACTTTTTCTGAGGTCAGTGGGATGAAACAGGCCACCCCAGGGACCCTTCAGCTGCTACAGTGGCAGAATCAGATGTGAAAGTTACCTGCCTCCCAGCAGACTATCAGTAGAATGCTGAATAACTACACTTGAATTTTAGGTATTTCAGTAAGTGTGTAATTTAGGTAGGCTACATCAGGGCATATGTCACTGTGCAATTTAGAACTGTTATAAGACAAAGGGTCATCAAGACACAGTTTAGATTACATTGACAATCTGAATTCAGGTATTTCTTAATTTTATGTGCTTCACTCTGTCTCCCAGATAATGTTATTTTAATACTGGAGATTTTTTGACAGTATGTTGGGGCTTATGTCAACTTCTGAATGTTTTGTTTTGCTGTCACCTTAGCAGGACAATCAGAAGAAGATCAAGCTGAGCTACATGTCTTTTAACCTAGTCACTGAGTGCAGCAGTCTCTCATGCCTGTTAACATTTGTTGTGCACCACTGTTCATTTCCATGTCCCACCAGCTACATACTCCCTTTTTCCCATATCAGTAAGTCTCTTTTCATTTTGTTAGTGTCCATGTTTCCCTTTCAAACTCATTTAGAAACATTCTTTTTTTGGAATGTCAGGTATCACGGGCCAAAAATGGTTGCATTTTCATTCAGATTTGAATCTCCTTGTATTCCTCTTTTTCCTGTCTCCTTTTAGCGCTCTGTCTACTTGAGTCAGTGTTGAATGGATCTCCAGACAGTTCTTAATTAGGGATAATTGGACTATGTAAGAAGAGATATTCACAGCCCACCCCTCCCCACTTTTTAAAATTTGTCATTAGATTAAAAACAGCATTTAGTCAGATAGATGGACAGAGATAAAACTAAAATTTTTAATTTCTTGTGGATTATTAATGCATGCTGAACCAGGGAATGTAGAAGACTTTACCAAACTACTGCTGAAGCTGTTATTAGGCTGCTTCTATTTGGACCCTCCCTCACTCTTCCAGCTGATCATGGCTGTTGTTGCCTTGGCTTTCTGCCTAGGTAGTCAGGAAAAAGAATTAGAGCATTCTGGAGAGCAGCTCAGACCATCTAAGACCTCGACCACTCTTTGGAGGTACCCCTCTCTCCCTTTCTCTCCAGAAACTGTCACAAAAGCTGTGGGTAGACACTGTCCTAAATTAGGCACCTCAGTTGCCTGCCTGAAGTTCAGCATGAATCCACCAAAAGCAAGAGTGTGCAGTATTAATGAGTTTATATTCATCTCATTGAAATTCCATAGTCTTTCTTGTTCTCAAATCAAAACCAGCAGAAAGCATAGGAGTAAGGCGTTTATCTCGCTGGTTGACAGATCACAGAGGAAATGCCTGGAATTATATAGGAAATACTTTGATGTTATTGCACGACATTTAATTCTATGGATCTATCTAACCACTTACCTAAGCAAATCAGATACGACACAGGAAATAAAAACATTCTGGAAGACAGTATGAGAGCTGTTCCTTGCTACTCATGGTGATGTCCAAGCAAATTAAGTTTGTAAAGTATTTAATAGTGTCTTCTTTAAAAGAAGACAAGATTATCCAGAGTAACTGTAACAATATTAAAGTAAAAAATAGAAAATTTGGAAATGAGAAAAGTTTTGGGGTTTCTGAGTACAACGAAGCCGATAGGAAACTGTTTAGAGGGCATGTTATTCCATGTCCACCTCTAGTTTCTTTGTACCTTTCACTGAAACATTTGATACAGCTCTTCTAGATTAGAGGATGCTGGTCCACAAGGAAGCTGCTTGTGATTCAGCATGATAATTCCTATGACTCAGAAATTTATAAGCTTATTGATGTATTACTGATCTTCAAGTACTCATATAAGGTTCAATTGACTAAAAGCTTCAAGAATAGGAGATAATTAAGTAATTCTTCCTAAAACAAAATGCAATACTATGGGCAGATTCTGAGCAATAATCAAAATGAAACTCAACACTCAAAAGCTATGTTTTTACAGACAAATCAGAGAGGCTGGACTTCAATATCTGTACGTCTCTCCTGTTTAAGGCAAATAAAGAGTTCACATTGCTAAGGAATGATGAAACTGAACTCTGGGTATGGCAATTGTCATTGTTGATGAAATAGAGAGCTTGGCATATTTATTTACTTTTCACAGTCTTACTGAAATGCTGAGTCTCTCATTATTAAACATGTTCCATTGTTAATTTCTTTTAAAGCATAAGAGTCATAATTTTCTGAGGTGGAATAGCAAGAACGGACGCCAGCAAAAGTAACAAGCTTATTATACTGTAGATATATGTGATTTGCTGGCTCAGCCTCTCAGTTAAAATTCAAAGTGATACTGTTCCTCTTTTTCATCCTTTACTCATTGCTCAGTTTGCCACCCTGCTTTGTAAATTAGAGTGATAGAAAAATAACCATTAATAAATCTTGCTTGTCAATGACAAATAGACTGAAAAAAACTCATTTTTTCTTGTCTGTACGTCATAATATACATACAAAGCAGGTAGAGGTCATTATACTGGAAGCGACTGATAGCACCTAAGAAATTACTGATTTCTCTTTGGGATTACTCTATTTGGCTTGAAGAAATATGTTCATGAACTTAAATGCAGAATTTTATAATTGACTTTTGTTTTTGTGAACTATTTTTTAAATTGTTGTCATCAAGCTATAGCTTCTTTTACTCTGCCCAGCTTCCACAAGGCACAGCTATTTCACAAAGCATTTATTAACAATTTCACTAAGCCATGTTTTTTCCCCTTATGCTCACTGTAACAGTCCAATGGAGCACTAAGCACAGCAAAGAAATGAATCCGATTCAGAAAGAAAAGCTGAGAAGATTCCTAAAGCGGTAGACAGAGATGGCAAAAGGGGGAAGCAAAGCACGCAGCTATTCATCTTTTTATCTTTTTCTCTTTTTTTTTTAAAGGAGAGGAGAATGTCTTAGTTTTGTCTCCTGCATAATGGCAGGGAGAAGGGGGAGAAGTTTGGCTTTAGTTAAGAAATTCCATGTTGAAACACAGTGTGCTGGAGAACAACCTTTAGGAACTGACTCACAGTTATGATTTATGAAACAAAAACAGGGACTAGGTTCTGTTTCTGGGAGATGGAGGTCACAGCTCAACAAGCTTGGAAATGCATGACCTCTGAAGGCTTTGCAGATGAGAGGAGCTCAAAAAGAAAAGTAACGTGACTCATCAAACTTGAAAGATTAATTTTGCCAATATATGTATAAGCACAGGCATTGGGTAAACAAAATTCTCAGAGTCATTTACAGTTGTAATTTATCACTAGAATTTCTCCTGCATCTTAGAAATCTCTCCTTGCATCATTCTCAGTAGCATTCATGAAGACCACAGGATTTGAGTTTCCTGCACCCCCAGACAGTGTATTCCACTAGAAGTGATTCTGGGTGCTTATTCTACCAATTAAAAATTTACAGAGACCATTTCTTAAAAGAAGAATTGTAAAAGAAATACTTTCTCCATAAAATTTTAATTTGAACCAGCTACTAATTTTCTCAATGTGTTAAAGCCAGGAGCACTTTGTAGAACAACAGTGGAGGTAAGTAACCACGGCATAATTTTTAGTTATTAATTACTACTTAGGAAGAAAAAGTCCCTCCAGTTCCATTTCTACTCATTTCTGGATATTTTTAAATTGACTGCTGTCTCATTTTGTATCTAGATACAATATGTGTATATGCAGTATTTAATACATATTATATGTCATAGAAAAACATTAATATAGGATGATAAGTCAGAAATTTTTCTTTTTGGCATATGTATCATGAAGTGATCCTTAAATATATATTCACGAGGCTTTTTCAGGTGGTGTTTAACACCATTATTACTATGCTTGTTGGCTTTCATGTGCCAGAGAAGCAGAATCCACACAAGTCACATGAAAGAGAAAAAATAACTGTGACCAAAGCTCCTGCAGACTCTGTGTCTACCAGAGTTTCTTCACAATGTGCTTCTGGAATGTGCATGCATTAAAAATAGACATGGTAGAAAGTGCTGATCTCCACTCCTTATCAATGCTCAGAAGCCCACGCAGTCCCCATTCCAGCACCTGCAACAATTTTACAAGATCCTGATATTAAACCTAAATTATTAAATCATCAAAGCTACCCTTTTCTTCTTTGTTTTATTTGCTTCATATCAACAGCAACTTCCCCTTGGCAATTTTTGTTTGCCACAGAGGCACTTCGAGCTATACGCACTGACATCAAAGTATCTCAGTGAATCATCTCTGGTTACCTCCATTGATCAAAACCTTAACCTGTCGAAGCTCTTCCAGTCCCTGAACAGAAGCAAATTCTGAGGCTGTCAAGAGCTCAGAAGAGGAATCATGCCAATCGCTCATGCTTTTTTATCATGAACAGTATGCTGTTCCAGTGGCTCTGCTGACCACTGTAGTGCTAGACAGGTGTAGAAAGAGCCATAAATACTACCCTAAAATAAATCTCCCCGATAGCTGTGACAAGTCTTCTTCTGCAGTTGATTACTGCAGTGGCTACTGATGTGGCTTAGGTGACCAGTTTGGGTTAGATGTCCAAAGTTTAAATGGCTTATGTTTGACACCACAAATCCAGGCTATCACCTGCTTCCAGGAAACTTCTTGTCTCCAGATTTTGTAATAATGTCTACTAATCTAGTTGTCCTCTTCTTTAGATATATACAACTATTTATCAGGTAGATTTTATATAAGATATGTATTATTAATTATATATATACACATTACTATTTATTAGGTATATATAGATCTATTTATGTATATGGAACAAATCTGTTCTAGTCTTGTTCTGTTCTCATCCTGTTCATCTTTATCTATTAAACATGGCAAATAGACTATTAACAATGGATACAGTGTTGTTTATATAAATCATAAAAATGGTTCTCTGAACAGATAAAGCATTGTGTGTACTGGCAATATGTACACTTGCAAAAACATAGTTTCTCCTCACTATGTCTTCCAAAGTTTGAGACCACCATTTTCATTGTCTACTGAACAGGTATTTTCTTCATCCATTATAATAATTCTTGTTTCATTAGTTATTAGAAATCTCCATGTCCGTGTATAAGGATAATTACATCTGTATGAAAAAAGATAATTTTTAATCACTTATTTTGTAGACTGGAAGATAATATGCAGTTTTTATAACTTTTATTAAGAAGAAAAGCTATGCTTTCTATAGTACCTAAACCATTTGTGTAACTAAGTTAATGCTAATCCATGACAAAAGGCATTCCCTCTTAACAATAGACTGGATCTTGTTGCAGATACCTGTCCTGCAGCAATTCATGTGCAGAGTTTGTGAGGCAGCAATTGCCTGCTGGAGGCAACTGTTCCTTTGTTAATGTGATGGAGCTAATGAAGACAATGGTAACCTTTAAAATTTTTCATTTTTCCTGTGATGCACATAACCTCCTGACACATGTTAGAAAATACCTTGAATATGGCAAAAACTACCATTATCTGACAGGGGAATGTTTTATGGGTCACCACTGAAAGTAACTGATAGCAAATTGTCAGTGGTTTCTTTAAAGCTCCTTTATGTCATTCTTCAGTATTGTGCTATAAACCACTTTTACCATGTGTCTCTTAATATAACAATACCATTCACTGTGTATGACAACCCTCTAAATGATTAAATTTAACAACTTAAAACACTCTATGTCAGTCATGTGTCCCAAATTAAAGTTAAAAGAAACAGACTAAATGTCAGGTTATGAGATTACATTATATCAAGAATGATAAAATATCCATATTGTTTTGCTCTTATTCTGCCTATCTGCCCAGGAAATACACAAGGGTTATGGATATGTTTTAGAAACCACAGAAATGCCTGAGAATGGTCACATAAGAATTACGGCTTGGCCCCCCAAAAACACGGAAGGATCAATAGCCCAAATGAAGTGCATCTACACCAATGCACACGGCATGGGCAACAAACAGGAGGAGCTGGAAGCCATTCTGCAGCAGGAAAACTATGATATAGTTGCCATCATGCAAACATGGTGGGATGACTCGCACAACTGGAGTGCTGCAATGGATGGCTATAAACTCTTCAGAAGAGACAGGCAAGGAAGGAGAGGCGGTGGGGTAGCCTTGTACGTTAGGGAATGTTTTGACTGTCTAGAGCTTAAGGTGGTGACAATAAGGTTGAGTGTTTACGGGTAAGAATCAGGGCAAAAGCCAACAAGGCAGATATCATGGTGGGAGTCTTATAGACCACCCAATCAGAACGAAGAGGCAGACAAAGTATTCTATAAGCAGCTGGGAGAAGTCTCACAATCACTAGCCCTTGTTCTTCTGGGGGACTTCAACTTACCAGATGCCTGCTGGCAATACAATACAGCAGAGAGGAAACAGTCTAGGAGGTTCCTGGAGTGTGTGGAACTTTGTGAACAGAGAAGGCCTGGTGGGTGATGTGATGGTTGGAAGACGTCTTTGGGGATAGCGATCAGAAAGTGATAGAGTTTTCAAATTTTGGAGAAGAAGTAAGGAGGCGGGTCAGCGGAACTGCTACCTTGGACTTTCGGAGGGCAGGCTTTGACCTGTTCAGGAGCCTGGTTGACAGAGTCCCTTGGGAGGCAGTCCTGAAGGGCAAAGGAGTGCATGAAGGCTGGATGTTCTTCAAGAAGGAAATCTTAAAGGTGCAGGAGCAGGCTGTCCCCATGTGCTGAAAGACAAGCTGGAGGGGGAGAAGACTGGACTGGATGAAGAGAGACCTTTGGCTGGAACTCAGGAATAAAAGGAGAGTTTAAGATCTTTGGAAGAAGGGGCAGGCAACTCAGGAGGATGTCATGGTGTTATACAGGGAGAAAATTAGAAGGGCCAAAGCCCAGCTGGAACTTAAACTGGCTACTGCCGTAAAAGACTAAAAAATGTTTCTGTAAATACATTAGCAACAAAAGGAGAACAAAGGAGAATCTCCATCTTTTATTGGATGCACGGGAAAACGTAGTGACAGAGGACAAGGAAATGGCTGAGGTACTTCATGCCTTCTTGATGGTTAACTTAATGGTTAGTGACTTGCTACACCACATAAACATGCACGAGTCCATGGGGCCAGATGGGATCCACCCAAGGGTACTGAAGGAGCTGGTGGAAGTGCTCACCAAGCCAGTTCCTATCATCTATTGAAGTCCTGGCTAACTGGGGAGGTCCTAGTTGACAGGACGTTAGCAAATGTGATGCCCATCTACAAAAAAGGCCAGAAGGAGGATCTGGGGAACTACAGACCTCTCAGTCTGACCTCAGTGCCGGGGAAGGTTATGGAGCAGATCACTTTGAATGCCATCACACGGCATGTATGGGACAACCAGGGGATCAGGCCCAGTCAGCATGGGTTTATGAAAGGCAGGTTCTGCTTGGCTTACCTGATCTCCTTCTATGACAAGGTGACCCACTTAGCGGATGAGAGAAAGGCTGTGGATGTTGTCTATCTGGGCTTTGCTAAGGTCTTTGACACTGTTTCCCCCAGCATTCTCCTGCAGAAACTGGATGCTCATGGCTTGCATGGGCATACTCTTTGCTGGGTAAAAAACTGACTGGATGGCCGGGCCCAAAGAGTTGTGGTGAATGGAGTCAAATCCAGATGGCGATCAGTCACGAGTGGTTTTCCCCAGGGCTCAGTACTGGGGCCAGTTCTGTTTAATATCTTTATCGATGATCCGGATGAGGGGATTGAGTGCACCCTCAGTAAGTTTGCAGACAACACCAAGTTGGGTGAGAGTGTTGATCTGCTGGAGGGTAGGAAGGCTCTGCAGAGGGATCTGGACAGTCTGGATCAATGGGCTGAGGCCAAAATATGAGGTTCAACAAGGCTAAGTGCCGGGTCCTGCACTTGGGTCACAACAACCCCATGCGATGCTACAGGCTTGGGGAAGAGTGCCTGGAGAGCTGCCTGGTGGAAAAGGACCTGGGGGTGTTGGTTGACAGCCAGCTGAATATGAGCCAGCAGTGTGCTCAGGTGGCCAAGAAGGCCAAGAGCATCCTGGCTTGAATCAGGAATAGTGTGGCCAGCAGGACCAGGGAGGCGATAGTGCCCCTGTACTGGGCACTGGTGAGGCTGCACCTCGAATCCTGTGTTCAGGTTTGGGCCCCTCACTACAAGAAGGATATTGAGATGCTGGTGCGTGTCCAAAGAAGGGCAACAATGCTGATGAAGGGTCTAGAGAACAAGTCCTGTTTGGGAGCTGCTGAGGAAGATGGGGCTGTTTAGCCTGGAGAAGAGGAGGCTGAGGGGAGACCTTATCGCTCTCTACAACTGCCTGAAAGGAGGTTGTAGCGAGGTGGGGGTTGGTCTCTTCTGTCTAGTAACAAGCAATAGCAGGAGAGGAAATGGCCCCAAGCTGCGCCAGGGGAAGTTTAATTTGGATACTAGGAAAAACTTCTTCACTGAAAGGGTAGTCAGGCACTGGAACAGGCTGCCCAGGGAAGTGGTTGAGTTCCCATCCGTGGAGGTATTTAAAAGAAAGACATATAGATGTGGTGCTCAGTGACATGGTTTAGCGGCGGACTTGGCAGTGCTAGGTTAAAGGTTGGACTGGATGATCTTAAAGGTCTTTTCCAACCTAAATGATTCTATGATTCTCTCTTTCAGTCTTAGGAACGTTGTCTTTTGAAGCTTGTCCCCTTGGCATTCATTCACTTAATCACCGGCTGGATATGTTAGAAGATCTGGCTCACTGCTTCCTCTCCAGATAGAGAACATATCACCTCTGGGATATGTACAGATTCTATTAGTGCAAAGCCTCAGGCCTGACAATATCTTGCTGCAATGATTGTCTCTTGTGAGTGAATAGTTACCCACACAGATTTAATTAACAGCAGCAGTAGAGTATTCACTGTTATAGAACTCTGTGGTAAATTACTAATCAGAACTCCAGGCACACTGGAGGGAATAAAAAGCTGAGGAAATGATGAGATCAGTTCTAAACAATATGGAACAGGCATGAGCTACGTGAGCATCATTTATATGCAATAAATGCAGTGATGGTCGGGGAGTAAAATGCCTAGCAGACTATCATTTAAGTCTTCTCCAACAGTTTCACTAGTTAAATATTGGGGGGGGGGGGGATGTCTGGGAAGAAGGGGGGACAGAAATCACGATTGTTTACATTAGTGGTTATTTTGACCTTAAATGGGGAAATAATTTTTATTTGGTTATGGTCTTAGCTATCAATATCTAACCTTTGCTGAGCTAAAATATTGGCAACTGCAGTTAAAAAATATGTAAGCAGGGCAGAGAAGTAAGCAGCTAATGCTCTGGAGTAGAGATTAATTAAAATTACTTAAATCACAGACTTGGAATGGGCACCTCAGTCCTTTTATAGAGCTGCTGCTTTGGCACTTCTGAAATGGGCCCACCTGCCTAGTGCAATCAAGGTCACTGAAACACACTGAAACACAATTTTCACTTACAGAGTGCCATTAGGACTACATCATGCAGTTAAGCTCTGAGGATGGTATACCATAGCCAGAGATCCAGTGGGAGACATCATATTCAGGAACTCATAAAAGTTTCTGTGGAATTCCATCTGCCATGAGCAAATGCAAGTCATATAAAACACAAGTTTGCACCTTTCCTTCCTCTAATGCTTACCAAAAATCATTGCAGTGTTATGAAAAAAACAAAACAAAACAAAATACTCTTACTGGAGCAAGAAGGTTAAAGTTTTAGATCTGTGATGGCTTTTATGTGAAGTGAAGGAAAGGCTTCTTCCAACACATTCTCAGAGTTTAAATTTCTGATGTATATTTTCCAAAACACAGAGAGAATCATGGGAACTTTGAATACCATGAAAGGCAGAAGTATGAAGGGAAAGTGTCCTCTCCCTCTCTCTTTCTCTCCCAGATCATACTTAAAAAATTAACTTTTTCAGCTTCAAAATACTTCATGTCAGTTCTCTACAAATGACTCGTCAAACATATACATAAATATCAGCTCCCTGTTAGAAATTTGGAAAATTTTTATGCTGCAGGCTTTCAGTATCTATAAAAATTGATTAGAAAAGAAAGAAATTCACCGCCCACATGTTGTACTCTGCAAGCTAAACTGATTCTTTGCCACTTCAAACTTCACATTGTATATTCACAATGGGTAAACATATTACTTGTGTGTTCCTGCCAGAGCAACAAATTTTAAATTAGTAAAGGAGCATAAAGTTTAAGCTTTCAGTATTAAATTTCAGCATGAGTGTATCATCAATATGGAAAGGACACAGTTTCTCTTGTCCCTGAATACAATCAGAGATTTACAAATTGTCATGTTTTTGCAATCTACTAAGTCAGTCTAACCCACAGCAGCTGACTACAAGTGATGTCATTGCTAATGCCTGGTAGAATATTTTAGTGTAGTCAATAGGGTGAGCTACTCTTTTCTTCTGTAACTCAAGTGGACAGAGATAGAAGACTGAATGGTTTCTTGCTTCAGATCAGTCTCTTATTTCAGATCAGTATCTGACTAATCCCCAGTAATTTCATCACTTGCAATTGTGTGAGCTTCCTTTAAGAACTACTACTTCTGTCTGTCTGTCAGACTTTAGGAAGAGAATACAGAATTGGCTCTACTCATAAAGCACTATTCACAGTCAGAAACCTTTGTAAGCTCTTCAGGTGATGCCAGAGAGCAGAAATCCATTAAACCAATGGGATATTTATAAAAAGGGAGTTTAGGACCATTGTTTTTAAAGGTAGTTCAAATTTAGAAGAAGCTGAGGGACATTAGGCTTTTAGAAATTGCAAATTACCAGCAAATCTATGTCATGGCTGCTTCTAGCTAACCTTAGATTTGCTTAAAATAATAAGAAGCATATTTAAATGGAAGATCAAAGAGCAACATTGGGGAAGATAAAGAAATGTCACAGAGGAAATAAAAAGCTTGCATAGACAGTTAAACAGCTAGACTTTTACATGCTTTACTTCATACACTATCTAAATAATGCTACAACAGCAAAGTACGCAGGTAGAATTGGAGCTTCCAGGTCATTGAACATTTCAAATTCTCCCATTGCCATTTAGCACAAAGTGCTAAAAACCTTTGTGCTGAACCACTGCAAGAATTCCCAATGCTTGTTGATACTGAAAATATTTCTCTCATTTGTGGTGGTTTAATAAACCACTGACAGCACATTAAACCAAAACAAAATATAGGATGCTTCATTCAGTACATCTGAAAAGATAATTTTTTAAAGCAATGCCTGCATCATTTTCTTAGAACTCTCTGTTTATGAATGATCATTTTACTGCTTCTGTATCTGCATTAGACAAAATTAGAATAGCTGAAATAAACAGCATACAGGGAAAGCCTGTAGACATTATTTGTAGAGTTCAAGGAAGTCGCACAAAGAAAACAATAAAGTATTACAGGAGTACCACACACAGGCAGATGAAAACAAAGCTGTGGAAACAGTGATACTCGTTACGCACTTGGCTAATTATGCACCAGTTCCATTGTTTTGGAAATGGATGCAATGTATTTGTTCCACTAGGGAGTTTTCTGTTCATGGATACATAAAATTAAAATGTTTCTAAAAGGATCTAGATTTTTTTTTCAGTTATACAGTAAGGGTGGAAAAACATGTTGGCTGTATTTTCGAACAGTTGTGCTTTATCTCTGAACCAAGTTTCACATTTTGCTATCAGCTATATTATTGCTCTTGTCTCCCACAGCTCTGCTGAGGTCCCATCTTCAACCCAACCTTTCCTTTATGGCTTCCATCTCTAGTACAACTTGTCATTGATTTCTTACTCCCCCTTTACACTAACCAACTCTTTGAGATCTCTGACCCACTTAGCTTTTTTTTTGAACCAGGAGAGCAGGAAGACACCATGTGTATTCCTCAGTAATTAGAATTTTATCTCCTCATCCAACCCAAGCAGAAATACCACAAGATGCACCATACTTGTATGCAGCAGTAATATTTACTAATAAGAATAGTCCCATTGACTTTCTGTTGAAGCTGAAGGACCATTAACATAAGTAAAGATTGCAAGGTCAGAACCTGACTTGGATCAGAGTCTTCAGTTTTAACAAAATCTCCACATGCATCAAATGCTCCACATTTGTGGGGAAAAATATTGCAATTCTGTTCTTTATTACTGCATATAGTCACACAGAATGTCCATGGCATATCTTATTTTCACTTTATTTTTGCAGATTCAAAGCAAGGGATAAGGCCCAAATCAAATAAAATACTCTGGTTTCTTTCACTTTTTCCTGCTTAATGTTATTCCACATGTAGGTGACTCACCGTAACCTTTGGTTGAGAATTAGTTAACCTTCATTTCCTCTTTGTTCATTAGGAATCAGTAGTTGTTCACCAAAGAATCAAGAAAAAAAAAGCTATAATATATTTTGTGTGGTTCACATGTCAGATAGGCCCTTACAGGGACTAATGATTTTAAAGTAAAATTAGGAGGGGGGTTGGGTGGACTCCCCCAAGACTTTTGTGTGAATGGTGCAGCATAGTACAAAGATGAAAGCATTCAAATTTGAAATGAAGCACAGCAGGTAGAGAGATTCAGCATGAATTTCAAATAGATATTCCGTGTGCTGGTGTGCTAATTAAACCTCTTTTTTCTTCTTTTTTTTTTTTTTTTAAGTGTATTGGGATTATTATAGGACGCAGTTTAGTCTGAATATATATCTAGTGAGTTAGGAAGAGAGATCATATAAGCAATGGCTATCGTTGTCCAAGAGTTTTCATGACAGCACACAGAATCCAGCTGAAATTTAGCTTCAGAAGTAGCCTGAGGATGGTGTTCCTGAGTTGGAGGAGCTTGGGAACGTCAGAGGTGATGCATTTCTGTCTAATGATCTGAGTTATAGGCATTCACAATTCCAGTGCCTCCTGGATTCTGTTTACATCACAAGTTTTTCACTGACATCACTAAAAGATGCTCCTATAAGTTCTGATACAAAAGGAGCACAGAGAATGAATACAGCAGTGACAGACTGCGGCTAGATATACAACTACAGATGAAAAGGCATAAGAAAACACAAACTGAGTCCAGGTCAGTCCCTAACAGGTTGAGAAACAACCTGCTCTGGGATGCTTCTGTAGAAGATTGTTGTGCAGCAAAAGTTAAAATTAAACTGAAATAAAAGGTAGAAGTCACAAGTACAATCTCTCACCTCCTTCAGCAGAAAGGAAGGTAACATAATATGACAGCCAATTATAATTGTTAGGTTGTGTGATAAAAGGTAGCCTATACCCCACCAAGGAACACAAAGGAAGGTGGGGGAGCCCAAATAATGCCTTACCCTCACTTCTCCCAGGACCATCACAGGAGCCATCAGACCATCAAAGGCCTATATCTCCACAAACCCAGCCAGGAGGACAATGACAGGTGGGGACACAAATTAAGGTCTCAGAGGAAGTGACACACTTTTGAGACCCTTCCCAGGGCTGTTCCAGAACAGTCTCAGCTCCATTGTTCAGACATGAGACCCATCACGATGGGTCAACATGAGAGCACCTTTTGGACTGAGGGGGGCCACTGCCTAGGGGTATGGGACATGTTACGGGTGGTGCAGAGGAAGAACACTTGGGGATTGCACAAGAGTTATTATGGGATGTTTAGGGGAGGAATTAAAGGTAGGGAAAGAAAGGGATCAAAGTGGTTTGGGGAGGAAGAAGTGTGGGAAAATAAAGGGGTAAAAAGGGGTAGTTGTGTGTAAATAGTTTGCTGGTCGGTACACCTGTTTGGCCATGCCCTGCACTGCATCAGCACAGTCTGTCCTGCCTTCTTATTAAATTCTTTTTTACTCTTTTCCTGGATGAGGGACTCTCATGTGCCTGTGTGTGTCTGGGGGTGTGAGTGCAGCCAGACCATACGTTGGAGGGCCTGTGTGTCTGTGGTGCCAACAGCTGCAGAGATCCCAGTGAGTGGATGTCTATGCCAGCAACTGGAGTGGGACCTCGGGTCACAGGGACCCATGTGTCTGTGGTGCCAGCCACTGGAGTAAGTGTAGGTGTGCAAATGAGTGTGTGAGCACCAGCAAAGATCAAGCCAGGTGAGCCAGTGAGTAGGTGAGGTGGTCTGGGAGCCAGGAGGTGAGTGGGCCTCTAAGAATGAGACCACAGAGAGTGGGTTGGGGTGGGTGGTGGGTACTGGGGACCAGGCGAGTCCCAGGCGGCTCTTTGTGTGCCTGTGCATGTATGAGGGCATTTGTGCCAGCAGCTAGAGCAGGGCTGTGGCCTCAGGGGTTTGTATGTCCAGTTGCCAGCAACTGGGCAGACTGGGTGTATGAGCCCAGCTGTGGGGGCATCCACATTGTATATATGCACATATTCCCACTAGCAGACCTCCATCCTGCTCAACATCCAGCATAGACTTATCCACAGCCACAGTTGCTTTGACATGTATCCGCTCCAGTGTGGCCACAGTCCCTTCAGGAGTGAACCTGCTCCAACATGGCCTTGCCCATGGCTGCAGTCCCTCCAGGGCTGTACCTGCTCTGTTGTGGGCTTATCCATGACGACATGCTTTGAGGTGCTCCAGCATGACCTCCTGCGCAGCCACTGATGCTTCAAGGTGTACCTGCTCCAGCATGGACTTATCCACAGCCACAGATGCTTCGAGGTGTACCTTCTCCAGTGTGGACTTATCCTTGGACCACAATCCCTTCAGAGGTATACCTGCAGCACAGACAAAACCATGGCCACAGATGCTTTGAGGTATACCTGCTCTGGTGTGGACTTATCTGCAGCCACAGTCACTTCGGGTGTCCTGCTCCCACATGGACTTATCCACAGGTTTCAGTCCCTTCGACTTGAGTTCACACTGGAGTTCCAGCCTGTCCAGTACAGCACCACAGAAACAGCAGCAACGCCCTGGTACATCGCCATTACTGTTATCAAAATGTTCCCAGGCACAGCAGAGTAAGATGATTAGCAGTACAGCACTACAACAAGCAGCAAAAGCAAAACGCAGCCACTAATGACGACCAGACTCTAATATACAGCAAGCCCCATGGCAAGCACAGGAGCCTGTCAATTAATAGCTAAACAGCAATAGCAGCTAAAAATTCAATCTAGCACATTCCAATCAAACCTGTCTTTGTCTCAAACCCTTTGAGCCCCATGTTGGGCACCAAAGGGACTGTCGTGATTTAACCCCAGCCAGCAACTAAGCACAACACAGCCGCTCACTCACTCTCCCCCCGGTTGGATGGGGAAGAGAATCAGAAGAGTAAAAGTGAGAAAATTCGTGCGTTCAGATAAAGACAGTTTAATAGGTAAAGTAAAAGCTGCACACACAAACAAAGCAAAACAAGAATTCATTCACCACTTCTCATTGGCAGGCAAGTGTTCAGCCATCTCCAGGGCTCAGTCATGCATAATGGCTACTTGGGAAGACAAAGGCCATAACTCTGAACATCCCCCTCTTCCTTCTTCTTCCCCCAGCTTTATATGCTGAGCATGACATTATATGGTATGGAATATCCCTTTGGTCAGCTGGGGTCAGCTGTCCTGGCTGTGTCCCCTCCCAACTTCTTGTGTACCCTCAGCTTACTCATTGGCAGGGCAGTGTGAGAAGCAGAAGAGGCCTTGACTCTGTGTAAACACTGCTCAGCAATAATGAAAATTGTATTATCAACACTGTTTTCACCACAAATCCAAAACATAGCCCCATACTAGCTACTATGAAAAAAATTAACTCTATCCCAGACAAAACCAGCACAATGTATATATAGTGCAGACATGTTTGTGCATGTGCCTGGTGAGCCTAGGGAATAGCTGTTCAGCCTCACTACTGGCTGGATTTAGGGGCATGGAGCTGTGGCAGCTTTGCCTCTCTCAAGCTGCCAGATTTGGCCCTATTCCTCTAACAACAATGTCTTGAGCAAATGTTTATTTCCCTTTTACCTAAGGAAGGGAGTGCAGGTCTGGAAATGACTAAATATCACATGAACAAATACAAGAAAGAAGAAAGGCTGTAAAGAATAAAAAAATACATCTTATCTGTTTATAAAACATAGTAACACTGACATGGCTTCCTAAAAATTCCGTATTGATGGGTTTTATAACAGATTTTTGTGCTGCAATTACCCCTTTCCTTTCCTCTGGCTGGCTGGGTCATAGTGAGGTGATAACTATAATCTCCTTTCATTTCAGGTGGTTTTAACTGCTTGAAGAAGTTCTAGAGATTTTCCTCCAGCTTCTGGTGATGTTTTTTATCACATTGTCCACAAACAGTTCCTCCTCTTTTCTCTTCATTTTTTTCCCTGCAAAATTATATTTGCTAGGCCTTTTGCTTTAGTCATATTGCCAAACCTTGCCAACTTCTCTCTTTGCACTGCTGCTAGTAGAGGCTCATGGGATCCAATTACTGCAGATCCTGCTTCTCTGTAATAGAGCTGTTAGTTCTGTGCACTGTATATGGTATCCATTGAATTCTGCAGAGACATCTGAATTCAAAGGCTTGAATTCTTCATTCTGTTGCTGCTGTTTGAGTTTCACCCGTTTCACACTGTTCATGCTCCCGAGAACACAATATTTCTAAGAAGTTTCCTTTTTTTTTCTCTTGGATCTACTAAGGTTGTTCTTGTCTTTCCAGGTTGTATTTTGAACTGTGAGCACTGCTAGCATGAGGGCAATTCTTTGGATTTCTGTTTCACATTTCCCACCTTTCATGGTAGTAGTACTGAGATACTTGAATAAGTCCCCTCATTCAACTTTCTTGCTTTTGATGTCTATTTCTTGTCAGTGTCAGTAATCCTCATTGTCATTACACTGCTCTTTTTTGTCCTGATCTCCATACCATACATCATTGCAGTACTGCTCAGCTTTGTCATTGTATTTGTACATCCTGATCCTATTCCTCCTATCAAATCTACATCACCTTCAAAGGATAGATTACCTATATTACTACCTCAAACTGATAGCACTCCTTCAAAGTTTTCAGTGTCTGACATAACATGTTCAAGGAAAAAATTGAAGGGATGTGGCAACAGGAGACATCAATTTCTTACACCAGCTGTTATATGGAACTACTTACTCCATGTGTTGCCTTCAAGGACTTTACTCCCTGCACTGTAATAAAGGATTTCAAGGGTTGTCACTATTCTTTTGCTAATGTTGAATGTCTTCGTCACAGTCCATAGTATTCCTTGCAATACATGATCAAATGCTTTATTGAAGCCCATGAAGTTGCAGTGTAGTTCCATTTTATATTCTCAGTATTTTCTGTTCAATTTCTCAAGTTGAATGTCTGATCTATTGTACTTGGTGTCATTCTAAAACCTTCTTCTTCCTCCTCAGGTAATGTCTTTGACAGATCAGGTAGACATATGGTCATACTGTCAAGGTCCCTTTTTGGCAAGTAATACCCTTACAGTTGGTACGTGTGAAGCTTGTGAATTATAATAATGGCTGTATCTCCCTTGGTTTTTTGCAAATGTTTAGCTTTTCCTGCTGGGGATTTTCCAAAGCTGCAATTTGCTGCTCCTCATTTGATGACTGTAAGGATGAACAAATCCTCTCTGACTCTTATTTGGTTGTTAATGTGTTGATGTTAAGTCAACATTTACTTCATAGTTACACAAATCCTCGCAGCAGTCCCACAGCCTGCTTGCAATTGCTTCTGCTTCTTTTTTTGAAGACATTAATTTTTGTCATGAAAGATAAACACACTTCCTCATTGTCAAACTGGTGGCAAAATTTTTCCTCTTCCTCCTCCCTATATCCTGTTGCCTGTGTATCTGTATGATTTTAACTTTTGTATGATTGGTACTGGCCTGTTTTATTGCTGTTCTGAGAAGCTTTCTTGTGGCTTTCATTTTCCAAGAAGTTTCCTAACCAGCCACCTTACTGCTGCTAAATTTATCACGTTGCATGAATTGTTCACTTTTAATTTCCTAGGCTGGCTGCTTAATTTTTTGGTAGAATGTAATGTATTAATTTTTTCTCCAGTAGCATGTTTGGCATTCTCATCTTGGCCAAGACCCATGAAAAATGAAGATATCCTCCAGGGCCCTGTCCATGGGGTTGCTAATCACAATGATTACCATGACATCCTAATGTGTGTTTTTTTCCTGGCTCTCTCTTGCTCTTCAAGAGTAGATGCAGTAACTATTGTCATAAATAGATGACTGCCTGAAAAACAAGTCTTCATATTACTATTTTTCATCTAGTGGTACCAATTAGCAATGCCAGCAATGGAAAATCAGGTAGAGTTGAGATCAAAAGTAGCATGCTGCCCTTGCAGAGGTATTTACCCTACAATTTTTCTGGAAATGGCTTGCAGAGCTTTCAAAGGACTCAGGTTTTATACCTCCCCATATAAATGATTAGAGACCTTCATAAAGTAAAAATATTTAGTTGTTTCTTTCCATTTCAAGGTGCTGTTTGAAGAATCAAGAACTTTCTTCTTGATATAAGAAAGAAATTTTTTACAGCAAGAACAGTCATTCACTGGAACAATGTCCCCAGGGATGTGATAGAGTCCTCATCACAGGAGGATTTCAAGATGCGATTGGACAGGGTGCTAGATAATCTCATCTAGGTTCCCTTTCCCACAAAATGTTGGACCAGATGATCATCTGAGGTCCCTTCCAACTTGGGCTGTTCTATGATTCTATAATTCTAAGATAAATAAAGCCTTTGAAAGAAAAACATTTTTGTTGCAGAGCAGTTAGTTACTGCAGAATTCTGATGCTTTAATTTCATTTGGAAAGAAATACCATTTCCCAAATTAAAAGTGAGCCATGATGTGAGAACTCAACTGGCTTATGTACTTTCAGGATTATGAGTATTAACTTGATGACCTTCAGATTAAATTAGGTTTTTATGGGATCAAAATAACACATATTGCTCCTGCAGCCTTTCAACGACAAGGTTCCACAGTTTATTGTTTTACCTCATACAGGGATGGCAAGTTACCTTATACACCTCAATCTGCCTTCCTTGCCTCTGAATAAGAGGCAAATGATCAAGAAAGAGGAAAGGTTAATGTGGAGCAGTGCAGCAGCATGCCAGATATGTCTTACATGAGCAATAAGTTTTTCAGTGTTCTTTTTTTTAAAGTAAATAAGAATGTATTTTGGTTTCCACTAATTTAGTTGTAAGTATTTTAAAGGAGATGGAAAACTTTGATCCTATGAAGTGTTTTTAATTTATTTTTACTGTCATAGCTAAATGAAATAATTTTTCCTCTAAGTGTTTTCTTACTTACATAAATTACAAATAGCTTAGAGGTTAATACACCTCTAAGAGTAGGTAAGAATTCTGTACCTATTCTTACACCTCTAAGTTTTGCCTTCTTTCAGGTTTAAATTTAAATAATTAAATTCTTAAACTTTCCAAGTGTCTAAGATTGTTTAAGCTATAATGTGATAGAACTTTTTCTTCCCTTTGAATGTGATGGTGGCTTTTTCACCCTGTTATGATATTGTAGCTGCACAGAAAATCAAACTGGCAACACTTACATAAAAAAAATCTTCTTGGATAAGTAAATTGTTCTATGGGTATAATACTGTAAAGAAACCAGCCTTATAACCAGAAAAATTGTAATCAGATTTGTGTTGGTTAAAAGTTAGAATAAAGGCAGTAGTTGTGTTATGTGGTAATATTTGGTTTCTTTGCTAGAACTGGATTTGGTTGGAAATGCAAGGCAATAAACTACAATAACAAAATAACTATGGTGATATGACAGTAATTGCTGAAAAAATATTTATTGCAAATGAGGTTAGCCAGAATGAATTATGCACAATCAATGTGGAAAGAAAATAGTATGTACAGTAAAAATAAATTTTAAAAGGCACAAATCAAAGAGTATTTTTGGGGCCGCAAATCCGCCAAGTCTGGACACCATGTACCCTCTTACAGTCAAGTTCTGAATAGGTAAACATCTGCTCTTAGCAATAAAATTTTTAACTATGCTTAAGTAAATCTGTGACTGTCTGTAATAATTTTAGTGAGACCAGGCAGGAAAAACTGACAAAGGTAACAAGAGCTAATTGGGGTCTGTATAATCTTAATTTGCTCTGACAGTTGAGAAACATGAATCCTGGTGAGCAATGTAAATTTAAATTGTAGACTCTTGCTACCAACGGAGTGTAATATTATAGATACATTTGTTCATTTCTTTTATTATTAGTACTAATCACATCCAAGACCAAGGCCATTGACACAGTAATTAGTAATACAAGTTCCTGTTATTTTGCACAGCCCATGCAAAATTCTTACATGTATTTGAGAAAAAGTGTGCAAGGGCAAGGTGTGTTGTATAATTGGTTAGTGTGAGGTGGGCAGAATGGCTGTCTCAAAAGACGTTTCCAGCCAAGCTTCACTCAGAATGTTCTTTCACTCTAAGTAAAATAAACGGGTCTGAACTTATTGGAATTTTCTATTTGCTGTCCAGTAAAACCTTATAGCTTCTGGGCTTTTATACAACTAAGATTTATAGCATCTATTCTCACTGTGCAGAGTCCCAAGATAATGTTAATAGATGGCTAGTTTTGCCAATAAATCCCTCAGGGAGCAGAGAGAAATATCTCTGTCAGATAAGTTTTTCAGAACTAAATCCACATCCGAAATGGAACATGGTACTTAGGCTTAAGAGACTCAGCTCTAAAAATGTAAAGATATTTCTGTCCCAGTTCCTAATAAAGTCAAACTATGGTAAAATCAAAACCCATGGCTCCTGATAACTCATGATCTGTTAATCAAGGACTGAGGGCTCATTTTCTTGAAAGGAATCTAGAGTAGTTTGTGAGGTCCAAAAAATATGTTCCTCGGGGACTTTGCTACTTCAACCCAAGAGGCTGGAAAGTCATCAGTGAGAAAGATAACAGGTTTCCAGGACCGCTAGGCAGAATATCAGGAGTGCTTGATTGCCTGGGAGCATGGAAACCCATCTAAATAACACAGGAACTAGTAAGATGGAGGAGGAGACAAAGAGAAGAGAGAAAAAGGGAAACAGAGGGAGGGAGGACAATGAAGTTACTGGTCTTTACTCGGACCTCCTTTAGAACCTAAGGAGATGTCAGGAAGCTGACACAAACTGCCATGCCTATTTCAGGCTGGGTAGGAATGAAAAGCATTCTTGTTTTCAGGATACGCATGTGTCTTGCAGGCTACGCTAGTGTTTGTATGTCCTACATACATTCTTTAATTATGCAGCAGATTATTCCTATTTGAAAGTTCTCTTTTCCCAAATAGATCTCATTGTTTTCTAAATGTAACTTCATTTTTCCAAGAATGTTTTGAATTTTAGTTCGAATCTTCTTGCATACTTGCATTTCCATTAGTCATCCATAGTTCCCTTGTTCTTTCTTTCTTCTTTTGTGCATTTTTTCTTTCTGTTCTTTCTGTATTTAATCCTCTGCACAAGTTTTCCAATAAATCAAGTCATGTGCCCAGGATTACCTCAAATAATTATTTAACTATTGTAAACTGAAGTTCTTTGGAGCCTGCTGATCTGAAAGGACCTAATTAAATGCTTAGCCCTTAAACTCACTTTACTCATTGCTTTCCTGCAATGGTTACAAAATCTATTCGAAAATATGTTTTACAAGTCTTTATAGATCTGGACAAGTATCTGAAACAGTGCTTTGTAAGCATTTGCTTAAGTAAAGAAGGTTTATTTGGATGGACTCTGACCCTGTTGATGTTCACTTACATGTATAGTTAGTATGTCAATACTGGTAACTTTTAAAGGAGAACCAATTTTGAAATCACAGTTGCAGGTATTGATATTGCAAATGTTACATCTAAGAGATCACCTGGTCTAGGTGGGTAGCAAAAACAATAAACCACATCTTTGGTAAACTCCTTTTGCCACAGCATCAGAGCAAGGAAAAGGCAGCTCTAAACTGTCCTTGTTTTTCAGCTCTTCACCCTAAGAAAGGAAAGCTGCCCAGAGGCTAGGTGTGTGTAGCCAAATAAGGAGTAATTGCAGCACAGCTACTCATACCTAGACAACTATCTGTGTAGCTAGCAAAGGAAATTTTAGCACACATTGTCTATCGGGACAACACACTTACTCATGGTGTGTCCAGCAACCTAATAGATTTTGTCATTGGTCATGTTATATCTTACCAAAAGTTGTAACAAATTATTATTATGAGGATTAATTATCCTAATTAGCTACACTGTTATCAAAACTTTGTTTGAAATTTCACTATAGAATCATAGATTCATAGAATCATTTAGGTTGGAAAAGACCTTTAAGATCATCCAGTCCAACCTTTAACCTAGCACTGCCAAGTCCACTACTAAACCATGTCACTGAGCACCACATCTATATGTCTTTCTTTTAAATACCTCCACGGATGGGAACTCAACCACTTCCCTGGGCAGCCTGTTCCAGTGCCTGACTACCCTTTCAGTGAAGAAGTTTTTCCTAGTATCCAAATTAAACTTCCCCTGGCGCAGCTTGGGGCCATTTCCTCTCCTGCTATTGCTTGTTACTAGACAGAAGAGACCAACCCCCACCTCGCTACAACCTCCTTTCAGGCAGTTGTAGAGAGCGATAAGGTCTCCCCTCAGCCTCCTCTTCTCCAGGCTAAACAGCCCCATCTTCCTCAGCAGCTCCCAAACAGGACTTGTTCTCTAGACCCTTCATCAGCATTGTTGCCCTTCTTTGGACACGCACCAGCATCTCAATATCCTTCTTGTAGTGAGGGGCCCAAACCTGAACACAGGATTCGAGGTGCAGCCTCACCAGTGCCCAGTACAGGGGCACTATCGCCTCCCTGGTCCTGCTGGCCACACTATTCCTGATTCAAGCCAGGATGCTCTTGGCCTTCTTGGCCACCTGAGCACACTGCTGGCTCATATTCAGCTGGCTGTCAACCAACACCCCCAGGTCCTTTTCCACCAGGCAGCTCTCCAGGCACTCTTCCCCAAGCCTGTAGCATCGCATGGGGTTGTTGTGACCCAAGTGCAGGACCCGGCACTTAGCCTTGTTGAACCTCATATTTTGGCCTCAGCCCATTGATCCAGACTGTCCAGATCCCTCTGCAGAGCCTTCCTACCCTCCAGCAGATCAACACTCTCACCCAACTTGGTGTTGTCTGCAAACTTACTGAGGGTGCACTCAATCCCCTCATCCGGATCATCGATAAAGATATTAAACAGAACTGGCCCCAGTACTGAGCCCTGGGGAAAACCACTCGTGACTGATCGCCATCTGGATTTGACTCCATTCACCACAACTCTTTGGGCCCGGCCATCCAGTCAGTTTTTTACCCAGCAAAGAGTATGCCCATGCCTGATGCCTCATGCCTGAGGGACAGGATACCATCCAGAGGGACCTGGACAAGCTCTAGAAGTGGACCTGTGTGAACATCATGAGGTTCAACATGGCCAAGGGCTTGCCTGGGTCAGGGCAACCTGGGTCAGGGCAACCCCCAGTATCAATACAGGCTGGGGGATGAAAGGGTTGAGAGCAGCCCTGAGTAGAAGGACTTGGGGTTACTGGTGGGTGAAAAGCTGGACATGAGCTAGCAATGTGCACTCACAGCCCAGAAAGCCAACCGTATCCTGAGCTGCATCAAAAGAAGCATGACCAGCAGGTTGAGGGAGGTGATTCTGCCCCTCTACTCCACTCAGTGAGACCCCACCTGCACTACTGCGTCCAGCTCTGAAGTCTTCAGCACAAGAAAGACATGAACCTTTTGGAGCGGGTCCAGAGGAGGCCCACAAAAATGATCAGAGGGATGGAACACCTCTCCTACGAAGAAAGACTGAGACAGTTGGGGGTGTTCAGTCTGGAGAAGAGAAGGTTCCATGAAGACTTTATTGAGGCCTTTCAGTCCTCAAAGGGGGCTTATAAGAAAGATGTGGACAAACATACTAGCAGGGCCTATAGTGACAGGACAAGGGGTAATCATTTTAAACTAAAAGAGGGTTGATTTAGAAGAGATATAAGGAAGAAATTTTTTACAATGAGGGTGGTAAAACACCGGATCGGGTTGCCCAGAGAGGTGGTAGATGCTCCATCCCTGGAAGCATCCAAGGTCAGGTTGGATGGGGCTCTGAGCAACCTGATCTAGTTGAAGATGTCCCTGCCAATTGCAGGGGGGGTGGACTAGATGACCTTTAAAGGTTCCTTCCAACCCAAACTATTCCAGGATTCTACGATTCTATGGTTCCACACTACTAGCAGAGCTTCAGGAGGATGGCTTCTGCTCCAGCTGGACCCTTCTGCCATTACTACTTATTCCCTTCCAGGGGAACAAATACTTTTGCTGAATGTACCTATGTATTATTCTTGCTATGCTCAAGCAAAATTTTTGGCCTAGTGTGTCCAAATCAAGCCAGGTTTTTTTGAATTTCTTTAAGAGCAAAATACAGATTTAGAGTGCTAAGGGAAATTATCCATTTCAAGTAACAGAAACAACTGAGAATATCCTTAGAATTTTTAAAGAAAAATGAAAGCACTGCAAGTCGGATCAGCAACCTAAAAGCTCTCTTTAAATACTCCCTGTGGAAGAGTCTATCTTTTTTTCACTGAATATATAAGAAGCTTAGAAGATTAGCCTGCTGTCTCAGGCACTTAAGTTGGTTGCCTAAAGTTAAGTGTTGTGGAGGCTGTTCTTCCCCCATTCCCACAACATTTATAATTAATCAACTGAAAATCAGTTCATGAGCAATTCACAGTAGGAAGAGATCAATTCACAGGGGAAGGTATCTGCAATCAGTAATCTAGGTTGCTCTAGCTAAATTTGTAGAATAAATTCTAAACAATTAATTATTCTACTTGCTTTTCAGCTAGTCTAACTTCCTTTTAGGCTTTGATGTCATTTGCAGGCATCAATACTTCTAGTTAGCTTCTAGAACAACTTGCTACAGTTTCTGGTAAACTCTTAGATCCATGTAGTTTGAACAGTTCCATCATCTCTAGTAACATTTGTCAATTCAAAAGGTAGCAAAACTGCTGCTATCTCTGTACTACTATATGTTAGCTCCAGTTCACCAGTGTGACTTGAATACTCCAAATGTAATACCACCTACTGATTTAGAAAAAGAAATACTGCCCTGTAATAAAAACTGAATAGAACCAGAATATCTTGGGAGAAAACCAGGGAGTATTATATTTCATTATATTTCTATATTCTTAGAAGTCTGAGTGTTCCTGCAGCAGTCATCATTAATCCTAATACAATGTGGTGCAAAACCTGTAAATATTATATAATCTTGTAAAATTTTAGGAAAAGTTCAATTACCCGCAGTGCTCTCTTGCTTGTACTATCTATGGAAAAATCATTAAGAAATATAAAGAGTCAGTTCGAGACTTGGAAGTAACTCTTTCTAGTACTTCCTTTATGACTTTGTGTCTTGAAATAATACAGCAATGTCAGTGTTGACCTCAACAATTCCTGATTTTTTTGTCTGTTTGGTTTAATTTTCAGAAATGTCAATGTCAAGTAATATTTTGCAAAATTTTATGTTTACCTCACAGGGACATTTAAAGGAAGTCTTGATACATGGTAGGCTCATGTAATAATCCAACTGCAATCTTTCTACTAATAAATTATTTAGATGTCCAACTGACATGGTGCTAAGACATTTAATTCCAACTATCTTAATTATTTCTCAAAAGCAGAGTCCAAATCTTTCACTCATCTGCCTTCTTTCTCTTGGAAAATTAAGGGATCTTTTTGGCTCATGACCTAAGAATATGAGCCCCAATTTACTGAAAAGATGAGAAAAAAACATTAACTTTGGCAGACTTTGGGTCACGCCTACAACAATTTCAAATGAACACGTTATAGAAACCATTCAAAAAGATTTTTGAACTCCTGTCTGACCCTGAAGTCCCTTCTTTACTGCAGCTTAAGACCTTCTAAACGGGTAAACTTTCAAAGCAATCCATAGGAAATACACACAAAACCCCCTTTATTTATGATCAAACTGTATGTGATTATTTTTCATGCATAACTCCTAAAATTCATCCCAAAGCGTCTTGATTGTATTGCATCTTCAAAGTGCATAAAAACAGAATTGAACTCACAAAGCTATTTGAAACTTCGGCTTTTGTAATGAAAACGTAAAAATCCCTCCTGGGTTATGCATTATACAGCAGAAAACTTAGGAAATAATCAAAGACTTTGGTACTTATCTTCATAATCTTTATCCAACAATGTAGTTGCACTTAAATTTTCCCAGAAAGCACTATTCGGCTGCTAGACACCAAAAGAGCTTCTGAAGAGTTTAACACAGTTAGTAGAAAAAAAATTCACTAATCCATTTGAAACAGATTCCCAGTGACAAAATAAGAAAGAAAAGCCTTGTAATTTTTCAGGGTATGATAGCAAAGAATTGTAGTTTAGTCTGTCTAATTACCATGCTTTCAATTCTATGTGAAAACCAGGTTTCCAGTGTGAATAATATGTGTAGTATATGCTTTTAAGTACACTTTCCTTGCAATTTTAACTTCATTTGAATGACTGTAAAGATCAGGCCCTATAGGTCATCCATATGCTGCTCAGAACAGAAATGTTTCAGGAGTGTTAAAAGCTGTACCAGTTTAAACTACAGGATCTAAAAGTATAGTAATTTTGTAGACTGTAATTAATGCCTGTGAAAGTCATTTTGCTTTACTTTTCTTATCATTTTTCTCTGGCACTGGTTTAGATAAAAAACATACATATCAACAGGACTTAGGTGTAAAAGTGATCAATTTTCCAGTTCATGCTAGGAAAATAGGTCTCTTCTTTCACCAACAGTGACAAACCAGAGTTGGAAGAAATTTTCAGGGAACAGGATTCTTCTCAGTAAAGGAAGGTTAGAGTTCATATGATCTTGAAGACTGAGGTTTCTTCAGAATTCTACACCATTCGGACTTGGTTAGAGTTCAAAATTCAGTAACTTTACATTAAATTATTACAAGTCTGCATATACTTTTGGAGAGTGTAGTAGAATTAAAACCTATTTATTTAAATATCTTATTATGACCCCAAAAGGAGAAACCACATTCTTCAACCTCTGGCTCCTATTTTTAAATTTTTACTGAAGAAATATAGCTGTCAGATTCAGTCACCAAAAGGAATTTTTCTAGAAAGAGGCATTAGAAGTATATTAGAGGAAGTGGAGTATTTTGCCTTTTCATCAGTTAGACCTGTTGGATTACAGGTTCATGCTCTGAAAGAACAGGGCACTGAAATGCATTATAGAAACAGAGCACATACCTCACCTTGTCTCCAATGATTTACTTTGACTACATTCTTCTCCAGGTGTTCCATAGAGAATTGCATCTGACAAATATAGAATCATAGATTCATAGAATTGTTTAGGTTGGAAAAGACCTTTAAGATCATCAAGTCCAACCATTAGCCTAGCACTGCCAAGTCCACCACTAAACCATGTCCCTAAGCACCACATCTACATGTGTTTTAAACACCTCCAGGGATGGGGACTCAGCCACTTCCCCATCAGTCTGTTCCAGTGCCTGACTACCCTTTTAGTGAAGAAGTTTTTCCCAGTATCCAACCTAAACCTGCCCTGGTGCAACTTAAGGCCATTTCCTCTCCTGCTATTGCTTGTTACCTGGGAGAAGAGACCAACCCCCACCTCACTGCAACCTCCTTTCATGTAGCTGCAGAGAGTGATAAGGTCTCCCCTCAGCCTCCTTTTCTATATGGAAAAACATTCAACAGCAAGTATTTATTAGGATACCTCTACTGGTAAATAGGAAACAAATATGCATATATGGATGGTTTTGAGAGCAGAAGAGGAACAGCAAATATTTTCTTAAAAAAGTACTTTCACTGGTTACCCTTATGTTACCACAAACTTCAGCTAAAAAGCAGTGAAATTACTTGAAAAAATGCTTAATTCCTTTCTGTTTAATTCAATCTTTTGTTCCTTTTTTTGTGGGTGTCATACAGATTGTAAACTACCAGACATAAAAGTCTGACTGTAACATGAAGGTTGTTGACCGATGAGACAGCATATGACAGAAAACACTAAGTTTGTGTAAAGCAACTTTAACCCACCTATGATTTTCTTTAAAGGCAAGGTAAGAAGGGCAAACATTGTTACTCAGGCAACAAGTAACAGTGAATTGTTACAGTAACTTCACCAAAAAGTGAAGGTACATATGGATATGCAAAAAACTGTGAGCAGAGCGTTCTCTCTGAGCAAGTGACTGATAGAACCTGGGTTTGTGTGACGTTTTCCCAGTAGAACTCATGAAGAAGAAGAAATGAAGACTGGGCATGGACTTCGAAAACAGAACAAAGTTCAGACAGGAATGTCAAGATGAATGGAAGAGAGAAGGCAGCATAAAAAACTGATGACCTGCATTTACTGAACAACAGAAGCTGAATGGCAGATCAATAAACCAAAAAGAGAACAACTATGAGAACATGGCAGGAGGATTAACTAGCTAGCTTAGGAACAGCTATGCTGCACTGGGAAGCAATGAGGAGAAACATGCTGAAAGAGAAGATAAGATGACAGAAGAGAGAAGCCGCTAGTCCCATAAGAGAAGAGATAATGGAGATAGCTATGAGAAATTGCCCAAGTATAAACAAAGACATTACACAGAAGAGAAGGCAGGATAGTCAACAGACAGGAGAAATAACTCAGAATAGAGCTTTAAGATGAGAGGCAGCTTTTTGTGATTGGGGAGTCCTTGGTAAGGACTAACAAACCTGTCACTACAACAGATCCACAGGAAAGTCAGTATGGAGTCTGCCAGGAACAAGCATACACACTGTGAAGCCAGGGATGAAAAGGATTTTCAGAGAAACTGGGGGAAAAATATACAGACATTGATTATTTTTCGTGTCAGGATATGCCCCAGATTTCAAATGGAGAAGTTCAAGGGAATTACTCCAAGCTGGAGTAGCTAGTGAGAGACACTAGCCTCAGGCAATTTCCAGCAGAATTGTTCCAGCTACTGGAGAAGGACTCTAGAGACTATGGTCTTTCTCTAGGACTGCTTCTCAGAGGTAGATTATGACAAACTCATCAGATATTTAAAATGAAATATATTACTTCTTGCACTAGGTGCAAGAAGTGTATTATGTAATATATAAGTATACACTACAGTGCATAGTATACACTATAAACATGTACTTTGGTAAGATAAGATATTGGTAGTATTCTATTGGACATTATTAATGGTAACAGGAAAGAACAGAGCTAGAATAAGAACAGCAAAATAGGTATAGACAGACTCAAAAGGAAATTTCATAAATCTGCAAGAGAAGGTGGAGCTCCAAGTAGACACTGAAGCACTAGTCAACACTCATTTAATAATTTCATTAATAACCTTGGAAAGAAAAATGCAAAGGAATTTCATTTGCTGATGCAAAACTGGCAGCACTGTGAGCATGGGAAAAATCAGATTCTTGTAATGGAGGGACTCCATGACATTAAGGAATGGAATAATAGAAATATGGATGAAATTTAACTGCAAAAAGTAAAGGTCATTCACGTAGGGACTAATAATGAGAATTGCTCCTATAGTCCAGGAGCTTCTCGGTTGGAAACAATAAAAAAGGAAAAGCAGCTGGATCTATTACTCAGTCACAGAATGTCTATGAGCCACCAATGTCATGCAACCATGAAAAAGCGAATGTGATTCCAGATTATATAACAGGTTACAGGCCATTCCTCAAAGGGCCATGGTGTCATTCCTATAGTCTTAATAGTAATACACCAGCAAGCGGTAGATTAAAGAGCAGATACAGTCATTTTCTAAATTAAATAAGCAATAGACTCATATTCTGAAAAATGATTGAGCAGAAGCATTATAGAATTGTTCATCGCTATTATTATTGTGCACTAAAACCAGACATCAAAGTCAGGGGCTGGTCCCCATTACTCTAGTGTAATGCAATTGCACAAAATAATACAGGTTCAGCCCCAAGACAACTTAAAATTATAGGTTTAATCATGCAAATACTTATGTCCATTAATAATTGCATATTGACATTGCAAAAGTTCATATTCCAAATTATTGGTTTAATAACTATCTATTTAGTAATCAGAGAACGACTTTTAAAATAGGAATGCGAGTTGACAATGGCATATTCAAATCCATATGTCAAGTGAAATATATGACGATGGAAATGACCTAATAAGAAGGTAGAGCAAACATAACGCTGCTACTCACACGTTTATTTATTCTGTTTATTCAACTTGTTAATCTTCTCTTATGAAGTACAATCATTAAGAGAGATCTTGGATTTCTAACCCTTGCCAATTGCATGTACTGTTGGTAGTCACTCAACATGAACAAGCAAGAACGTGTTGTGTGGCAGAATATCTCCCTCCTATATGTGAACTACTAATGAAGTAGCAAAGTTAATTGCCAAGAGGCTGTATAGCATAATTTGCAAGCCAGGCAGTTGGCACAGAAAGCACATGGTAAAAAGTAGGTATTGAGAAGCAGCACAATTTTTCCAAGGGCAATATCAGTTTTCCGAGTAGTGAAGTGTAACGATCCTGATCCTCTCACAGTTGTGCTGTGGTCAAGAACTAGAATGGGCTCCCTGAGGATTTTCCTTTGCAGCATAAGATTTATTATACAGTATTCTTTCACCTAGACTGACCTGGTTTTAGTTTATAATTTTTCAAAGAATATTCCTTACAGCTTTACCCCATTGTAGCACTTTTCTCTAACAAGAAAGCAGGAAGAAAGAAAGCAATCAGTAGAAAATCAGTATGAATTATCTGTTTCATTTAAAATCTGTCTTTCAGAAGGCTTAAATATAAATTATATGAATATTTATCATAAGAAAACTACAGAACAGATGGATGGACAATTTATTGAAACAGAATAAAAGAAGATATGTTTTTTTGCTAGGTGCTCTCAAATACAGAGACAAAACAAAAAAAAATATTTGTATACTTTATTTGGATTATCTTGTCACAAGAAAAACTCTTTCTGCTTAAGTTAGGCTATCATAATTTAATTGGTTTGCACAACCAGGTCTCAAGCTACAAATTTTAAACTTCCAGGAATGCAAATTTCTGTGAGAGTTCAGACAGCATGTAGACACTGTTCAATGTTTCCTTATTATTTAAAGACAATACAGGTACAGTTGCCTTGTGGACACAGAATAAAATAGTATTCAGAAGTTCAATAAAGTTTATTTGCTGGTTTTGGGTTTGTGAGGGCTTTTTTCCCTCTTGACACATTAGAGAGACTATACTAGGCAATCACTTAAATTAAATGGATTAAATTTTGCACAGACAGCCCCATAGTTATCAGCAAAATTGCATGAGTTACTAATCGGTGCAGAAATTATTCTTGTTAATATCTGCTCCAAAACAAATTAAGGATTTATTGGTTATGTCTAAACTGAGAGGTGAAGAAAAGGTTTTAGAGCAAGCCAAAACATGCCAGTACGTGCAACTCAGATTCTTTTATTTTGTAATGGTGGCTATGCTCCTTGTGTTCTTGCTTTCAGACTGAAAAAGCATACATTATCCTGAAGACAAGCTGAGCTTTCTCTAGCTACTTAGGGTCCGTGCTACCATGCAACAAGAAGATGGGCTTGCACTAGGGCGCTGAATTGACTCTGACTTATTGACTCACTTATAAATGGAAATAAAAACCTACTTTCTGGTGAAAGGCAACAGCTCCTACTCAGAGTGGACACTGTATTCAGCATCAGAAAGCCACTGAAGATGTTAGAAGTTAATTGGTTGTCAGCACTCTAACAGATGTGAGAACGAAAAGGGTGCTGTGTGTTGGTATTGTCTGGCTCTTACAGAATCGTTTGGTGTTATCCTAGCCTGCGAAAAGCATTTTTAGAAATAGAAATATAAATATATACATTTTTGGAGTATGTGTTTCTTTGTTTTGTTCTGGAATGGAGGAGTTCACCTGCGATGAAACGTGCCCAAAACCAGGGGAATCTCCAGGAAAAATACTGCTAAACTGCAACACCTGTCTTGTGAGTATTGACTAAGCATGATTTCCCAATGATTTAGAACACAGCCATGTTTTTAAGGGGATGGCAAAAGTTTTACTGCTGACATGACCTCAGTCCTCTTTTCCTTACTTTCAACTGACTGTTGAAAGTTTCAAGTTTCTTTTCCAAATCAAAGAAACTAGATCTTTGTAATAAAAGCTTGCAAGCACTCACCAGTAAGTAAACCGTAATACTTTTTTCATAATTTCAATATGATGTAATTTTAATACAAATACTCCCGAAATATCTTACGTGAGATAAGAATTTGATGAAAAATTACACTCAAGTAGTTTAATTTTGGTAAAATTCTAGTGGAAGTATGAGAATTTGGTGTTCCAAATTTTCAAAATTTCAAACCCAGATGAAAGTATCTCACAATTACCTATAAGCAAGGCAAATAACCAAGAAGTATAGAAGTATTGCATCACAGTATTGTATTTAATAGTCTTTTAAATTAGTACAAGATTCCAAAGCTATGAAGAGCCAGTGCAGTCATTGTAGTCATTGTAGTCATTGTTTAGTGACTGTCAAACTGAGATATGAAGGATGTCAACGTGTGCTATATACAGTATACAAACATAAAGACTCTACTGAAAGCTAGATTTTAACCTACAACTGCTATGAATTTACAATCAGATTACTTACATCAAAGGATAGTATCGACTAGAATTGGCATCTTCTCCTTACAGTATTTATCTTAATCCATAAATGTTTAGGAAACAGGTACATTTTTAGCAATGCACAAGGTGTGGTAAATATATGAAAATATATGAAAAGTACTTGAAGGATTCTTCCATAAATGTCTCTCACATTGATACATTTATGTGGCTTACCTTGTTTGCTTACAGGAGCAGAAATAATATAAAATTAAAAATATTTGACAAAATTATGTGAGAATTGATACAATATGAATGAAGCTAACAAATAATTGTCATGAAAATATATTACAAGCAATTTACCTCTGTTCTGCTATAGATCATACTTTCATGATACATACAGAGTAGAACAGATATTTGAGAACTGTGAGAGCAACTTAGTAAGTTCTTAGCAATTCCTAAAGAGAGGCATTTTCCTGGAGAAGGTAAAGCAAAATGAATAGAGAAAGCAGTTGTTGAAGTAAGCAAGCATAACACAAACAGAAACAGCGTGCACATACAGAAGTGGATACCTGTTACCGTTGGAGGTATTGATAACGTCATATGAAAAGTGAGAACAAGTGAATATGACTAGAGATGACTCAGATGCTTAAGCTTGCCTTAATATAACCAGTTGATATATTGTCATAAAATATACATTGAAAGCTCAGTTTTGGAAGAGTAACAGTAACATCCGGTGGCCATTTAAGGTAGACCAAGACATAGTATATATTCCCTCAGAATCTCTGAAAGGGAACACATATTTCACTACTCATGGTATCAAAGACAATACATTAAGCTAATTCAGGTAAACAAATTTCTAATGATGTCTGATCAATATATTTTGTATGTATTTGTCATGATTTTACATTACTGAAATTGTATTTTAATTTAAAATACTACTAAACCATGTATTTTAAAATAACCTAGCTTTACAATTAACTTCCCAATCAGCGGGAAAGTTGTCTTCAGCTAGATTTTGCCTTATTGGCCCAGATGGCTGCCTGCTGGTGCATAGAGGAGCCAGACAGTATTGTAACAGAGGCCCAGAGTAGAGTGTTGATAGAGGATTGGTTGAATCCTCTCTGGATCCCTTAGAGAGCATATGCTGCCACACAAAATATGTGCATATATATTCCAATAAAAACTAATCCTTGTGTATTTTGAGGTAGCTGTAAAGTACAAATGAAAGCAACATGGGCTAAAAAAACCTTACCTTCTAGGTCTCTGACTGTTATCAGTGTCACAGACATGGATTTTCCCATGTTGAATAAAAAGTGAGCATAGAATCCTCTACCTGTAGTCTGTTAACATGTATGGTGCAATTTTCCAAGGGTGCCCCCAGAAATTTGTGATGTGTGTGTAAAAGCAAAACAGAACAAGAGAAAACCGTGATGAAAGTCTTATTCTAAGTTGTGCAAAGTAATGAATGAGAAACATCAGCTGTCAGGTTGATGAACAGGCCCATTTGCTCTAGGCAGGAGACAACCACACAGCCATGCAACCTGGAATGGACCCATTCCCTTCACCTCTTCCTCTCTATTCCGAGATGGCATCAGAGAGGCTGCTCGTGAATCCACATTAACTTTCAGTAGGTGCCCTTCAGTGGGGAACCAAGGACATGCCTCAACTATTCTACTCATCCTGTCATAAAATATCAGCCTAATTCTGAAAAACATGTTTCTTAACGAGTGATAATCTACTCAAGAAGTTTTTGTGCTCAGGGCACAGTTCTGCCAAACCTTCACTGATGGACACAAGATTAATCATTTCACCAAGGAGGTCAAGAAAAGAAAGCAATGTCTTATTAAAGCACAAGGAAGCAGAAACACAGACTCAACAGCTATCTTTCTATGCCTCTCTGTGTAGAGCAGCTGTACTCATAGCCTTTGAACTTAGACTGGAAGGAGTCTCCATGCTGGGTCAGATCACAACTCTCTCTCTGCCGTAGTATTTCAGCACTGACAGTGGTCACTGCTTCAGATTCTTCAGAAGAAAAAAAAAAAAACAACTTAGAGGTGAAATCATCAGATTCAGAACAAACATCCCGTGGTGAATCTGAATAGCTATAAGATAGCTCTGATTACAATACCCTTGACATAAAAATAAATAAATCTAAATAACTGTAGGAAAGGCTTTTCTCTGCACGCAGAAGTTTGTGTTTTTATTTTATGGAAACCTGTTGGTCAATGATACTATCAAACACTGACAACCTTTAATGTCACTGGAAGAATTTCCTGGATTACATGATGAAAGTTCATGGCAACTGATGTAAAAATGATAGCAGATCTGAAAGTTTGATAGCAGCTGCATTTCAGAACTTAGCCAATACTAGAAACACATGGACAAGAAGTTCTTTTCTGTAATAAAAAGTAAGCAGAACCAATTCCACTTGTTTAAAAATTAACTTCATAAATTTAGTCCTCAGAAAGATACAAAATCAAATTATTAAACAATTGGTTTGTAAGGACCTTGATGATATTATATCAATACAAAATCAATGATTATTTGCCAAGGGCCACTAGGATACAAAGGAATGAACGTAAGATGGAACATGGGAAAAACTAGCTATAAGAAAAAAGTATACCACCATGAGAATAGTCCAACCCTGCACAGGGGCTCTGAAAGGCTGTGGAGTCTCCATCCTTAGGGATATGCAAAACTTAACTGGAAATGGCCCTGAGCAACCTTATCTTATTGGAGCAGGAGGTTGGATTAGATGACCTCTGGAGGTCCCTTCCAACCTGTGTGATTCTATGGTTCAACGATTTAATTTTCTTCTTTGATGTGTAACCTGATAGGTTTTACTGGAAGAGGAAAGCCATAGTGGTGCAATACCTCAGCTGTAGTAAAGCTCTTGTCATGTCACTAACCATCTAGGAAGTTACAATTTTGGTTAAATTACTGAAAGATAGAATTGGTGGAAATATTGAATTTAAAGATAGTCATCCAAGGGTAGCAATCAGAGGAGGAGAACATGATAAGTCAAGACAGTTAAGTTTCTGTCACAAATCGGGTAGTTTTCAGTACTTCCTGTAAGACTGCTAATCAAGGAAATATTCTGAGTCTCCGTTAGCCATGCTATGTAATAGAGCTAAACACAAGAAGCTTGTGGCTCTCTGAAAGGTTTTTACTCATGGAGCAACCATGGAGTAAGCCTCTGTTGGCTCTTGCCTGCTTAACTGTTTTCAATATGTCAGGAGTTTGTTAAAACATGCACTATAAAAAGTATACATCCAAGTGCCATTTGAGTAGCCAATGTATGCTTTCACAAAGAGATACAAGACAATTTCTTTCTTGTGTCTACTTCTAAATCTGTTACACGAGCATTGCTCTTAAAGTAGCAAGGTCCAAACTACATTGTCAAAGGGATTTATCTGGATCTCCTTATATAAGGTCTTGCATTGTTGCTGTAGTATTTCTGCTATAATATTGCACAACTTTTTGCTGCATAAATATCCTGATAAGTCTTTTCCTCATTTTAAGGCACAGGAGATGCGAAGAGGCAGAGGCATACCTGAATATGGCTTATCTCTGGATTTTATAATGGCTTCTGGAGGGTGTCATCATTCAACACAAACTAAAGCAGTTCTTAAGAAGTTCTAAGTTCTTCTGGTAAGCAGCTGTCACTCCTGTTAGTCCCAGAATCAGTTAGTCCCAGAATGGTCCCTCTCTACCTAACTTGCATCAGGTATTTGTCAAACAGACATGAAAATCAAGGTTCATATATGCCTGTCACAGGCGAACAGTGGTCTTGTCATGCTTTTGTGATTAGCATCCCATGACATGTGTCTCCCGTAGCTTTTAGCAACAAGGAGCTGGTAGCAACTCATTATCAACAAGAACCATGTTAAAATACAGGACCACAATTCAAAAGCAATTACATTTCTCATATTTTTTGAAAAGTGATTGTAATGCTTTATACATAAAATTGCTTTTTATGCAGCCTCTCATCAACAGAAGATTTTTCAGATGCTGCAAAATCCCAGGAAAAATAGCTAATGTCCATAAACTATAGTTTTTGTTCCTAATAGTGACATTCAGCACAGAATAATAGTGTGACATCCAGTCACTTTAATCTTTCAAGAACTGAACACAGAGGTTCAACAGCATCCTGTTCAAGAATCCTCCTGGGATAGATGCTGTTTTATCTATATGTTCACAGTCATGCTTAGGCAGTTTGAGGTGTATGGCAGAGAACAACCAGTAGCTCAGTACACATTGTGGAGAGGCTCAGAGAGTGCAGGTGTGGCAGAGGGGAGTTGGGGCCAGGCTGGAGCCTGCAGCACCTCCTGAGGCTGAGCGACTGTTCTGAGGGGCAGGGAGCAGGCAGGGCTCACAGCAGGCAGAGGCACTTTCCTGGGGAGGGTGAGGTTCTGAGTTTGCTGCAACTTGGAAGATCAGGAGGCAAGAACATGGTGGCAAAGGGGAGAGTTGTAAAAAAATTTTTTATTATTATTTCTACTCTACATGCTTCAATTTTTCTCAAATTGAGTATACATACATGTTATTATTTTTTTATACTTAAACAAAATCAGGCTTTCTGAGTTAAAATGCCTTTTGATATTTTAGGAGATTTGGGGGAACAAAAAGTTCTAGAAAGATGCACTTCAGAACTCTGCCTGACTCATGGTCCTGTCGCAATCACAGAGAAATTAATCAGATGAGCTGGGAAATATTGTTGCTTCCAAGAAAGAAGTGTATAATTAAAAGCACCACCATCAATTAACTTTGCTATCTTCTTTGTACTTTGAACAGGATTTAATATTATCAGGGAAAATGGAAACAGTGACAGACCTCTTCACAGCCAGGTTGTAAAACCTTGACCTTGCTGAAATCATTAACTTGAGGTTTGGGGGGTTTTAAAGATTATTTTAGTCCAATTTTCCAAATGACTCTAATAAATACTTTAGAGATGAGAAGTTTTGCCTCAAAATGCTTTAGCAGGTTTCACACTTTGCTACTCTTGAAGGCCAAATAACTTCCATCCTTTCACCATTTCCTACATGACATCCACTCATCTCCCTCTGTTTCAGGCAGTCCTTTCAACCTTCTCTCTGTCTTTTTCCTCATCAGGGATTCAGAGCATCCCTCCAACCCCTGCCAGGGTCTCTCTGCCAGGGCTCCTTTTCCCTACAAAAAACCACAAATGCCTCACCTCTCCCTTTCTGTGCTCTCCTTGTTTTTTCCTCATTTGCTTTGCTAAGGACTCTCTGTGTAAAGGTATGGCTGTACTAAAAAGATGACAGCAGCAGGAACTCCAAGTGTCCTCCTTTCCCTCCTGTCTTATTTTTATATTTCTACCTCTTATTTTTATATTTTTACCTAAATTTATGCTGATGCTTTAAAATTCACATAGATTTTGAAATTGTCTCAGTGAAGTAGTCAGATAGAAAAAGAAAGAAAAAAAAATGTTATCATATTGGTCATATTGCCAGACCTCTCTCTTCCCCGGCCAGCAATATACTTTGTTGGCTTGAACACATGTGTGGATATTTACCAGATGAGAACAAAATAATACTTTTGTTTCTCTGTTGAATTCAAAAGAAAGTAAATTTATTTCATTTTACTCCAATATTTTCTGTTAAAATCCCCTTTTCTCTTTCTTGTGTTTCCACTTTCTGGGAGAATCATAGAATGCTTTGGGATGGAAGGGACCTTTAAAGGTCATCTAGTCCATCCCCCCTGCAATGGACAGGGACATCTACAACCAGATCAGGTTGCTCAGACCCCCGTCCAACCTGACCTTGAATGTTCCCAAGGATGGGGCATCTACCACCTCTCTGGGCAACCTGTTCCAGTGTTTCACTACAGTCATTGTAAAAAATTTCTACCTTATATCCAGTCTGAATCTACCCTCTTTTAGTTTAAAACCATTACTCCTTGTCTTATTGCTACTGGCTCTGCTAAAAAGTCTGTCGCCATCTTTCTTATAAGCCCCCTTTGAATATTGAAAGGCCGCAATAAGGTCTCCCCGCAACCTTCTCTTCTCCAGGTTGAACAACCCCAGCTCTTTCAGCCTTTCCTCATAGCAGAGGTGTTCCATCCCTCTGATCACTTTTGTGGCCCTCCTCTGGACCCTCTCTAACAGGTCTATGTCCTTCTTGTACTGAGGACCCCAGAGCTGGACGCAGTACTCCAGGTGGGGTCTCACCAGAGCAGAGTAGAGGGGCAGAATCACCTCCCTCGACCTGCTGGCCACACTTCTTTTTGATGCAGCCCAGGATACGGCTGGTCTTCTGGGCTGCAAGAGCACATTGCCGGCTCATGTCCAGCTTTTCATCTATCAGTACCCCCAAGTCCTTCTCGGCAGGGCTGCATGTAATCCCTTCATCCCCCAGCCTGTACTGATACTGGGTATTACGCCGACCCAAGTGCAGGACCCTGCACTTGTCCTTGTTGAACCTCATGATGTTCACACAGGCCCACCTCTCCAGCCTGTCCAGAAAAGAAACAAATGTCAGCAGTTCCTTAAGACATGTGAGATGTTATAAAAATGTTGTGATTTTAATTTCCTCTTGCGAGTTCACTATTCATAATTCCCTGCATACAAAGGGTCCCTCCAAATGTGTGCAGTGCAAATCTTGAGAAGAACCACAGCAGGTTAAGCTTAAAGGTTTGAGGGCATGAAATATTTCTTTATGCCATCTTTAGGCTACCCTGATTCTGGACAGCTGTGGGCTCCAGCCATCCAACTCTTTAGCACAAGCTAACATATTTCAGGGCTACTGTTACCAAAGGAAATACAGCCCTGTAACCTGTACCTCCAGACCCCAATGTACTGCCTGTTGTAGGGATTGCAGAAGTTCATTCAGGATCCTTTCCCTTGTTCCTGTACTCTCTCTTCAGTGTGGAAACTCTGCTTCAGAGTTTTATAAAGTTCTTTTTACACCACTGACACCACAGCCTGGAGCCCTACAGGGTAGCTGCCACTGGCCGTGGGTATTAAAGGACAGACGATAGATGGAAATGACTGAAATTCTGTGGGCCATCACTTATATGAGGAACAGTGACTTATCAAATGTAAGATACATATGACTGAGATCAATTGCTGTTACATTATCGTGATGAAATGTTGAAAGAGAAAGGTTGCTTTTGAATATGTGATATGATGTTTTACACATGGAAATTTATTTAAATGACTGTCTGAAATGTGAGACTTTTTTTTTTATTATCTGCCTTTCCTTTATAGCACAATTTCACAGTTCTAAATTTTCTTGGTGTTAATTTTAACCTCCCTTGGTTTACATACACTTTAACTTTCACTTTAAGAAGCAGTCTGAACATCTTAACAAACTTCTTTGTTAATTTATAATTGCTTTACATAATTGAGTAAATTATGAAGAATATATTAACTTTCCTGGCAGAACTTAATCCAATCAATATAATTAGCATCTAATGTTTTGCAAGTGAAGCTGACCTCCTGTAACCTGGCCGTTTGCTGATCATGCAGTACTGTTACTTTCAACTTTGTCTAATTTCTAATTTCTATATGCTGTCTTGTTATCCTGTGCTCCTTTTCTCTATACAGCTCTGAAACTATTTTATCAGTCTGCTGCTCAGTGGCCCATTACTTAAATAATTTCTTTCAAAATAAACCTCTTTTTTTACTGAAAGAGTCTCAGCCTTGTATTGCTAGCTGGTTCTTCCTCAGAGGTTGAACACTCATTGATGCTCTCATTTTCTTTGGGATGTGGTTTTAAAGCCATTCTGTCAGCTTTTACTTTGCAGTGGACTGATTTGATCCAGAAGTTAATTGCATTGACATTAACCTGTTTTAACAAGCCTAAAGTATCAATAAATCATTTCTTTAGTGGCTGCACTTTTTCTGCTGCTTTATTGATATACTGCACCTAAACTGATAAATAGGCTGAAAAAACCCATCTTTTTCTGCTAACATACTTTGCATTACCAATAATATTCTTCTAAAGAAAAGGTAAGGTAAGAAAGAAGGTAATGTTAATATACAGGAATACATAAAAATATATTAACCAGATTACTTCAGCTTTGCTATTCTTATTCCTCTTACAAGATTCAGTTTTAGGAAGACATTGCACTTAGGGGATGCAGTTTTAATCTGTTATGTAGTCTGACTAACAGACAAGTCCAGCTACAGATGCATAATAAAACTTCTCTAAATAACCTGAAAATTCCTCTGAAGATACAATTTCTTTTTTTTTTTCCTCCAGCCCCAAATTTGTGTCTTTATATGTACCTTATGAACACATACCAAGTGCACTCACATAGCCTCAGCTTGTTTTACTGGCAGTCCAGACAGAAAGTGTTATCTATCTACTGTCTGTATTGAGTAACACTATCGAGAATAAATTATCTGTTGCAATGCAATTCTCCATTTGAACCCAAACTTCAATGTAGCATGTCAGCATTGGTTTCCATCAGTAAATCAGAAGTACCTGTAAGTAAAATTTACTGTGAAATTTTAATTACTTTTTTGTCACTAAAATCATGGCAAAGTGAGACAAGCTGACTTAAATAACCTGTCAAGCAAAGATTTTATGCCTGTTCATAAGAATCTGTACATTTGCTCACACATAATTCTTCTCCAACTTAAATAAGTATAAGCTGAGAAGAAAACAAACCCAACAAAAAAAGTAAATTAGCTACATGTTATTTATTATGCATACATGTATATGTGGCATTAGTTGTTGGACATGAAGAATCAGCTTTGGGAGACATGGAGGTTTCTGCATATCTGAAGGAAACGACTTTTGAGGCTTTAAAAAAAAGATAAAAATATGAATTCACAAATTATTTTGCTTAACTTATTAAAACATAGGCTATACAATGCAACTTAGATTGTGAAAGAGTCAAAGCAATGAATTTCCACTTAGTATTGTTTCCATTGTGAGAATGAGTGGTATTTTGAATGTAGTGACAAGGAGAAAAGAAGATAAATTTTGTGGCTGTAACCTTAATTAGTATATATGCATATGGCAAGCTCTCACTGCCTATTTTGTGAATATATAAGCACATGAGTTCGTGGGTGTGTATTTACAGAAAAAAGAAGAAAAAGAAAAAAGTATAGACACAAATTAGTGAATGCACAACTTGTGTTCATTGAGTAATCATACTGAATTTTCAAATACAACTCAAAACCAATTCATTTCCCTGCTCCTTATTTGGCTTGTGACTGAATCAGTCTTTCAAGATGGTTTGCTACTGAGGCTAAAACTGTAAAGCTGCGGCAATCAGAGATCATTTCTTACCTTAGGCAAGAATGGAGGAACATAATTTCCACCTCATAGATTCTAACAATCCATGTGGTTACTGGCTTTTAATATGTAATGAATAGATTCAAGTCTGGTAGCAAAAATGGGGAATAATAACATATCTAACAAAGTACAAATTTTCCAACATGCAAGCAGAAGCATGTAATACCTTTAGTCAAAGGCCATTTTTAATGCAGCTAGCATACTGATTAGAAAAGATCACCATAAACTGCTTGAATTTAGGGTATGATAACCTTTAAAGGAAAAAATAATCCATTTTCTAAGCATAGCAGACAGAAAGTTCAAATGATAAGAATCACTTGTCAAAACTAATAAAGCAGGGCCATATCTAATATTAGTTTTTGCACTACATTTAGCATTTCAAATTTTAGATGGTGCCTTAGTGAAGCAGTAACATTATTTGTGCTGTGTACTCCATGTGCAAAGGGAAACCACAAACATTCAGTCATGAATAGTGTGATATTCAGTCACAATATTCAGTCACAATAGTGTGAGTAAGGACAAAACTTTCAGCAAGGTTCAAGCATTGGCTTCACTGGGATGCAATTCATTAGTAGCCATTAGACACTTTAAAGTTAGGTATATGGATTAAGGGTCTAAGATCACTATATAGTCAAAGTGTTAGGAGCTTCCTGAAAGCAACTCATCCCATCCAAGTGTCTTAAATAGGAAGGATTAAACAGTCATCTCTCTCCATAGATAGCAAAGGGAGCGAAGACTATCCCTATACCAGATGCCTCGTTACAATAGTATTTTTCTCAAACTTAAATGCATGCTCATGAACTGAGATGAATGTGGCACTGCTCTGTAAAAACATTTCTGTACCGTATGTGACAAAATTACTTGGATATTCATTGTATGAATGTATTATTTAAGTATAACAGTAGGAGGCTGGAAGAATAAGAAAGGGAAAAATAAACCACAAGAAGCAATTTTTTGATAAACATTTCAGGGTGATTAAAATGTGACGACAGTGTTATTTTCAGACAAGATCCTACCATCACACACAGCCAAGTTTCCAAGCTTATTTTACCCTTGTGGGGAAACAGCACATCAGCATGGCATTTAATAGTTAGATAGAGGCTGTTCCCAAGGGGTGAAAGGGCTGCTGCTCAGAAGCTGTACAGACTGATGGAAGAAAATAGAGGTGAGGATGTAGAAAACTACATCAGCCTGAATCACTGTTGGGATTAGCTCAGATTATAATGATTTATTCAGATTAAAGCAGTGTTTTAAAATCCTTTTACTCCTACACTCAGTTTTATTGCTACCATTAAGATTAAATCATATTTTCATTTAAGAATGTTGTCCAGTTACTATTCGTAACTGGTGATAGGCCTGACCTCCAGGAGGTAAATATTTCTAAGTCTAGCCAGAAATACAGGGTAAGTGTCACCAAAGAACAGGGCATGAAGACCTGCAGCTCAGTGAAAGGCCAGGGTGTGTTCTTACTTTTCTTACCATACCTTCAAGGCATGAGATGTTATGCCTGGGGATACATACTCAGAGAGTGGACTGAAGAGCAATTAATTCTGCAACAGCTGCATGAATGTATGCTGGTGATCTTTGTGAGGTAACAACAAATTGGCATCAATGGAGTTCAGCTTTCAACAGAATAATAATGGCAGAAGTGGTCCTTACAGCTATTCACCATTCAAGCAAAAGATTAGGTCATCACATATCAAGATTTTTAAAGTAGAGGAGTAGCTCAGCCATGCACATAAGCAGATGAATGAGACTGTGTGAAGTAAAAAATCATAGTCTTTTTGGTTTATGGAAAGAAAAAACTGATTTATTCAATGAAACCCCCTATTAAACTCATACAATACTCATTCTTTTAAAGATATCTCTGTTGGAAGGGAAGTAAGTTGCGACTTCCCAGATTAATTTCCTCTCTGCGTTCTTCTACATAGGTTCATGTCTTGTATTTTACAACAGTAATGACTGACACACTCTGAGAAGGCATCAGTCTGCCTAATTTGAGCACCTAAAACTAGGCGTACAGGAACTCCCCCTAGAGGCCTTCAAAGATACCTTCTGCTCACCATTTTCTATACACAGAAGTTGGGCACTACTTTCTTATCCCTAGAAAAGTAGGTGTGAAAAAAGGTATCTATACGATAGGGATTAAATCCCACTCTTGGCTATCAGGAAAACCATACTCCATTTTTCTTTTTAATTATAGCAGTTTATTTAATACAACATTTTAAATTATTTGACCATACAGCATAGCTGTCTGACTGCAGTGATTGACTTAGGGTGACTGAACACTGGAATGGGCTGCCCAGAGAGGTTGTGGAGTGTCCATCCTTGGAGATATACAAAACTCAGCTGGACACGGCCCTGCGCAGCTTCCTATAGATGACCCTGTTTTGAGCAGGGCAGTTGGACTAAATGATGTCCAGAGATGTCTTCCAATTTCAGCTGTTCTGTGATTTTATGATTTTTTATTCCTCCTGGGTCACCTGACTCTTCTTCCACCTCTTGTATGTGTCCTTTTCATGCCTGGGTTTAATCAGGAGCTCCTTGTTTATCCATGCAGGCCTCCTGTCACCATGGCTTGATTTCCTGTTCATTGGGACAGACCATTCTGGAGGCTGGAGGAGGTGATGTTTGAAACCAACCAGCTCCTCTGGATCCCTTCTCTCTCCAGGATGGTCTCCCATAGGTTTCTTGCAAGCAGGTCCCTAAACAAGTCAAAGTTCACTCTCCTAAGACCAAGGTTGGAATCCAGCTCTTTGCCTTGATCCCTCCTCTCAGGATCCTGAACTCCACCATCACGGGGCCACTGCAGCCAACAGCCAACATCCCAAACCAGTTCTTCCTTTTTTGTAAGGATCAGGTCCATCAGATCATGTCCCTTCATCAACAGCACTGTCACCCATGTCATGAATTA